>NW_028261393.1:6330181-6407101 GCF_051295495.1 Thamnophis sirtalis
TGGGACCTGGGATTAATGATGAAAATACATGTTTAGGAAAAGGAATTTGGAAACTGTAAAATGTTCTTGTTTAAAGATACGTGTACATTTTGTTCATTTTGGGACAAGCCTGTTAAAGCGCATCCAATCCCTGGGAGACTCTTCTTGGGTAAATGTGGGCTGCCTAGGACAATCTTTTGGGAGAAAACATTTGAAATTGCTGATGGAGTGAGAAAAGCTGTCATTCCCCCCCCCCCAAAAAAAAACATACCATCTTTTTAAGTAGCTTAGACCCGAAATCTCAGTTTCCCCAGGACGGAGCAGCCTTGCAGATTCCGAGTCCGATTTCAGGCAGGTTCGGCTTTTGTTTGATGCCTTTTTATCATCAGGGCAGACCGAAAAGCCCGATTATTTATTTATTTATTCTAAGCTCCAGGCTCTGCGTTTCTTTTTCGTTCGGGCTGGAAAAGCAGCAGAAAAAAGAAGAAGTGTGAATGCTGTTACATGCATGAGTCGCTCAAAATAAAACTGTTGGATGTGTCTCCCATCGCTTGGTTTAAAAAAAATATGTAAAATAACAGGGACAGAAGCTTTTCTGGCAACTGGGAGAGAAAGAGGGAGAGAGAGGATAGGAGGGAGAGAGACAAAGAGAGAGATAGAGAGAGAGAAAGGGAGGGGGAGAGAGAAAGAGGGAGGGAGAGAGAGGAAGGGAGGGAGAGAGACAAAAAGGGAGGGAGAAAGAGGGAAGGAGAGAAAGAGGGAGAGAGAGGAAGGGAGGGAGAGAGATGGAGGGAGTAGTGAGGGAGAGAAAGAGAGAGAGGAAGGGAAGGAGAGAGATAAAGGGAGGGAGAGAGAAGGAAGGAAAGAAAGAGAGAGAGTGAGGAAAGGGAGGGAGAGAGACAAAGAGGGAGGAAGAGAGAGGGAAGGAGAGAAAGGGGGAGAGAGAGGAAGGGAGGGAGAGAGATGGAGGGAGTAGTGAGGGAGAGAAAGAGAGAGAGAGGAAGGGAGGGAGAGAGAAGGAAGGAAAGAAAGAGAGAGAGGAAAGGGAGGGAGGGAGAGAGAGGAGAGAAAGGGAGGGAGAGAGAGGAAGGGAAAGAGAGAGGGAAAGAGGGAGGGAGGGAGGGAGAGGGAAGGAGAGAAAGAGGGAGGGGAAGGGAGAGAGAGGACAGGAGGGAGAGAGACAAAAGAGAGAGAGAGAAAGGGAGGGGGAGAGATAAAGAGGGAGGGAGAGGAAAGGAGGGAGAGAGAAAGAGGGGAGAGAGTGAGGGAGGGAGAGAAAGAGAGAGGAAGGGAGGGAGAGAAAGAGGGAGGGAGGGAGAAAGAGGGAGAGAAAGGAGGAGGGAGGGAGAGAAAGAGAGGAAGGGAGAGAGAGAAAGAGAGAGAGAAACCCACAAGTTTTAAAGCAGAGAAGGACATTTGAAAGGCAGAAGCGCTGCCTGCCAAATGAAAGGGTTTGTTCAGCTGAGATGGGAGATACGGTGGGTGTTAGATGGGCTTGCGCAAGAGGGAGCGATGTTCAGGGGGGGGGGAGCGACAGCCGAAAGTGCCTGTGATAGGGGTGGAGAGGAGGGGGTGGGAGGGGGTGAGGATCTGGTTGCAAAGAAAAGGGAACCTGGTCCTGACTTTAATTTTGTGACTTTGCAACGAACTCTCTCGTTCCTTATCAGAGGCAGCAGGTCCCTGCACTGGGTAATTGCATTCTGCTTTAATCAATAGCTGGACTAAATCTACTTTCTAGGTCAGGGAGTGGGGGGGGGGGAGAAGGAGGGTGTGTTTCTGTCCCTCCTCTTTCTTTCTCCACCGCTCCTTCCCTCCCCTGCTTTTATTCATCCTGCAGGCCGCAGAACTGGAATATAAGGGTGTGGGCACCGGGATCAGAGGAATGACAGGAAAGTGTCTTCAAAGCAGCCTTTGGATGGGTGGCAAACGGTAATTACAGAGGCGATGGTAGAGTTTGGAGTCCTGGGATTTGTCCAAGGCCTTGGGGCTGCAAGCCTCATTAGAGGTTTTTAAACATACATAATACTTCTTCCCTCCTCCCATTTCCCCCCACAACAACAACAAGCCTGGGAGGTGGGTTGGGGAGAGAGAGAGGGGGGGGGAGAGAGGTAGAGAGAGTGGAGAGAGGTAGAGAGAGCGGGAGAAACATAGAGAGGAGAGAGAATGAGAGACAAAGAAAGAAAGGAGAGAGGTAGAGAGAGATGGAGAGAAAGAATGAGAAAGAGAGAGAGAAAAAGTGGAAGTAGAGAGAGAGAGAAGAGAGAGGTAGAGAGAGGGGGGGAGAAAGGAGAGAGGGAGTGGCCCAAAGTCCCCCAGCTGACTTTTTGCCCAAGGCAGAACTAGAACTCACGGTCTCCTGGTGATTGGCCCAAAGTCCCCCAGCTGACTCTTTCATTTAAGGCAGGACTAGAACTCACCGTCTCCACACAATTGGCCCAAAGTCCTCCAATCTTTCAGGCCAAAAGCAAGTACTAGAACTCACCTCTCTTGGTTTTTAGTCTGGAGTCTTAACCATTGAGACCAAACTGGCTCAAAAATGACGCATCCTTAGATGTGGAAGCCATTCTCTCTTCCAAAAAAGAGGCCTATGTTTGTCAGAATAAGGCAGTCTGCACATGCTTAAAAGTGCTGTGTTTGGCATTTTAATTTCTGTTTGCAAAGCAAGTGACCTAATTGGGTTTCGTTCGTTTCCTTCCTTCCTTCCTTCCTTCCTTCCTTCCTTCCTTCCTTCCTTCCTTCCTTCCTTCCTTCATCTTCTTCCTCCCTCCCTTTCTCCCTTTTTCTCTTTCTTTCTCTCTCTCTCTCTCTCTTTCTTTTTTTCTTTCTTTCTTTCTTTCTCTCTCTCTCTCTCTCTCTCTTCTTTCTTTCTTTCTTTCTTTCTTTCCCAGGGACAATCCCTTAACCCTGAAAATGAAAGTTCTCTGGCCAACAGGCTTGTCAGCTGAATATTTTCAGAATAAAAGACTTTTCTAGAAAAGCAGGGTTTGAAATAAGACAGCTGTTTTTTGTTTTTTTTTAAACATAGCCTTGAGAAGAGAAAAGAAACCACGGAGCATCTCGCATGTTCTATCTGTATAGATTTATGAGCTTCTGGTGGCAGGGGCAGTAACTCTGAAACGAAGGGCCTTGGGTAGCAGCTTTTAAGTCCCTTAAAACGAGCAGCAGATCCACATTTTGGAAAAACTTCCACCTTCCCTTCCTGCCCGGAACTCTGAAAAAAGAGGGCCAGGATTAAGAACATACCTGTGAAATGGAGAACTTCTGGGCATTGTTTTGAGGTTGCAATTTGGCTACTGTTGAAAAGAAAAAGTTGGTCTCCTTCGTTTCCCCCCCCCTTGTAATTGCTCATTAATATGCACATTAGAACCCCCAGCCCTTTGCATGAGACCCCCCACCGTGGGGGCACACTCCCAGGTCTGTATCCAAAGAGAACACACTTTGTGTGTGTGCGTGTGTGTGTCTGTGTGTGTAAAAGAGAAAAACGCAGCCCCCCTGCAAAAAAAGAAGGGGGGAGTCCAGAGACAGCCACCGAACCCTTTTATGCAAATGTGCTTACAAAACACTTCCTCCGTTTGATGCCAGAATTAATTGTTGCGACAGCTTTTTGTTGTGGTGGTTTTACATGCATAAAATAAGTGGCTAGAATGCAGCCAGTGGTTTTTTTTTTCTTTTCTTCCCTTCCCCCTTTTTTTCCCCCCTTCCCCTTCATCCTGCTTGCCCTTGCTCTTTTTCGTTAATTGCGAGGGTGGAATATTTGGTGGGAGAGAAACAGATTTTCCACTAGGCTAACTTTTGTGAGAGCTCGAATCTGGCGTTTTGCTTGGAACACGTCGAGTGTAAAAAAAAGGATGCCCTGAAGAATGCCAGGCCTGCCCTTCCCTCGTTCTTCCCTATTGCCTTTATTACATTGATAATAACAAATCTGATCAGAGGAGAATTGAGGCCTGCGTGGACTGGCATAAATTACTGCGTGTACCATGGATAGCCAGAGTAACTAACAGAGAAATGTTAAATGGTATTAAAGGCAGATATATGATAGCACTGCTCCAATATTTGAGGGGCTCCCACGAAGAAGAGGGGAGGGGTCACTCTATTCTGCAAAGCCCCTGAATGTAGGTAAATAAACAATGGATGGAAACTAAACAAGGGGAGAACCAACCTAGAACTCAGGAGAAATTTCCCGTGACCTGACAAAAGTGCGCACGCCAAAAGCGCGGAGACAAAACCCCGTCACTAAAACCATGACATCATCAACGCGCCAACAACAGTGCGGCAACAACAGCGCGTTGACAGAAGAACAATTTAAGTTAAGGTAAGGGTTAGGTTCAGGGTTAGGTTCAGGGTTAGGTTTAGGGTTAGGTTCAGGGTTAGGTTCAGGGTTAGGTTTAGGGTTAGGGTTAGGTTCAGGGTTAGGGTTAGGGTTAGGTTCAGGGTTAGGTTCAGGGTTAGGTTTAGGGTTAGCGTTAGGGTTAGGGTTAGGTTTACAGCGCACTTCTGTCGCTGCGCTGTTGTCGGCACGATTCAGCGCTCATGTATCCGTGGTCATATGGCCGGCATGACTAAATGCCAAAGGCGCACGGAATGCTGTTACCTTCCCACCAAAGGTGGTTCCTATTTTTCTACTTGCACTTTTACGTGCTTTCGAACTGCTAGGTTGGCAGAAGCTGGGACAAGTCACGGGATCTCACTCCCTTACACGGCGCTAGGGATTCCAACAGCCGACCTTTTCAATCGACAAGCTCAGTGTCTTAGCCACTGAGCCACAGCTTCCCTTAAAATAGTTAAAAACGACAAGCAATGACAAATCTACGTCAGAAGGAGGGGCACACAGGCTTGGGCTTAGAGACCCCTTCCCTCTTTTAAGCAGGTGAAAGATTGTTTTTTTTTTTAAAAGAGAAAAAGAAAGAAATGAAGAGAGAAACAGAGCACCTGTAGAACACCTGGAAGGAAAGTTTCCCAAACTCCCACATTTTACACATTCCCAGGGAAGACAGCGTGAATTTTGACCATGCTTCCCTCTAGATGCCTTGAAAAAGCTTGATCTGGTTGGTTATTTCACCCCTCCCCTTTTTTAATGGGACCTCTCCAGCTTGTCCTTTTGAAAAAATTGCATCTTGAGGAGTGTGGATTGCTGAATTCTCTGAATTAAGTGGAGGTTGAACCTGGTGGGTGGAATATTGTCATTCAATAACGAATGGAAAAGAAATGGGCAGGTAACTTGAATGCAGTGGTGGGTTTCAAAAAACATTCGAACCTACTATGTGGGTGTGGCCTCCTTTGTGGGAGTGGCTTGCCGGCCATGTGACCTGGTGGGAGTGGCTTGCCGGCCATGTGTTTTTTCTCTCTCTCTCTTTCTCTCTTTCCTTCCTTTTGTCTCTCTGTCCCTTTTTCCTTTTTTTCTTTCATCTCTCTCTCACTTTTTCTTTCTTTTTTTCTTTATTTATTTCTACCTTCCTTTCTGTTTCTCTTTCTCTCTCTGTGTGAGTCAGTCTGTGTGTGTGTGTGTGTGTGTGTCAGTGGTGGGTTTCAAAAATTTTTGGAACCTCTTCTGTAGGTGTGGCCTGCTTTCTGGGTCCACTGGTGGAACCTCTTCTAACCGGTTCGGTAGATTTGACGAACTGGTTCTACCGAACTGGTGCGAACTGGTAGGAACCCACCTCTGCTTAAATGTGAGAAGGAGTGTTTTCGGGTTATGGGGGCAATTTTTTTTAATGCTATCCTAACCCAGTGATGGCAAACCTTTTTGGCACCGAGTGCCGAAATAGGAGCACATGGATGGGCGGGCGGCACCGAGTGCCAAAAAGGGAGCAGTTCTCGTATGCACACATACTTCACATACGCATGTGCGCTCATCTGGGCCGCCACCAGGAAGAGGAGCTTCCCTAGGGGGCATGTGCGCACCGGAAAATGAACTTTCGCTTTCTGGCACGCACATAGGCGCCAGCCAGCAAATCTTCCAGTTACTGCCGCGCATCGGCATACACCGATCAGCTGACCTCATGCTCACACCGTCAAAGAGAAGACCAGCTTTTCCAGTTTCTGGCACACAATGCCAGCTGATCATCATGTGCTCATGTGCACCAGAAACCCGGAAAAGGAACTGGTAATGCCGCATGTGCCAGGCGACATGGCTTCACGTGCCATTTCGGGCACGCACGTTATAAGTTTGCCATCACGGTCATAACCAATGGCCTCGGGCAGTGTTTTTCAAGCCGGACAACTTTAAGATGTCTGGACTTCAACTCCCAGAATTCTGGGAGTTGAAATCCAGGCATCTTAAGTTCCTAAGGCTGGTTTTGCTATCCCTTCGAAACACACAAAAGACAAGTTGCCTCGGAAAGCAGAAAAGGAGCAGAAAGAGTGACGTTTTCTTCCCAGGTTTTTTGGGGGGGGCGAAAAGAAAAGAAAAAAAAGCACACTGCCAGTTGCAGATGGCGAATTCAAAAGAGCGATCTGCAATTTGGCAATCACGGAGGATTTTAGCTTCAAATGGCAATTTCTTTATGCGCGTGTTCTTGTTCCTTGATTGGTTTTTGTGTCTATCTGTGTTATGTGTGCGAGGAGGGGTTGATTTGCACGGTGGAGGGCTGTGAGCAGAAAGCGGGTTTGTTTGCACCCTGGGGTGGGGACGAGGGGGTGGGAAAGATAGCCCTTTGTTATGGGGGCGACTGCCTTTGTTTTGGAGAAATGGATGAGGGGAACTTGATTTTAAAATGGGAGGTGAAAACTGGAAATACGAAACTGCTGCCCGGGCTGGGCCCATAACGTAAGTGTAGGAAATTAGCACTCACCCCTCTATTAGAAAAAAAAATGAGATTTTTAAAGGAAATATTAAAAGGGCAGAATATTTCCCCTAAAAAGGAGGTAGAAACTCAGCCTCTTCCCACCTTTGTCAACGGGCCATTAAGGCCTGAGCCAGTCTGTTCTAGATCTACCTCCTTCAGGGAGAGCCGTAATAGGAACCCCAAAGACCTTTCATTATCTCATCACCCAGCAAAAGTCAACCAAGCCTGGGACTCAGGACAGCCCCTGCATGACCCCGTGGGAGCCTGACGACCAATCAGAATACACGCTCAAATTCAAAAGCCCAGAGAGGGCATAAAATCCAGGGACTCTCAGCATCGCTGCCCTTCTTTCCTTCAAGATCTTCAAGATATGTGATCCTCTTTTCCCCCAGGACATCAAACCACATGGTCCGGTCCGCCATTAAAAACAAACAAACATCTTTCCAAGCAGCCTCCATGCTTCCAGGGTCTTTCTCCCCACTTGGAGCTGAACCCAGAAGGACATTTCTTACAACATTAAGTTTGCAGGGGGTCCTTTGGGATGAGACTTTCCATCGCTAAACAAAGGGAGCCTTTCCCAATTTTACAACCTATTTGTCATGGTTGTTAAGTGAATCACTGCAGTGGTGAAGTCGTGCTTAAGCAAGTCCAGCCTCCCCCCCCCCCGACTTTGCTCACCTGAAGCTGGCTAGGAAGATTGCGATCATATGACCCCGAGATGATGCAAACACTATAAATACATGCTGGGTTGCCAAGCATTCGAATTTTTGATCATATGCGTCCGTGGCATTGTAAGTGTGAGGACCGGATCGATGCCTTCTGTTTTTCGAGGCCGCTGTAACATAAAAACGGTCGCTAAGTGAATGTAAGTTGAGGCTACCTGTACGACACGTAGGTGTCCTTCATGAATCTGCTTGAATCTTGCTTAAGTTACAGGGAGGTGGTGGAAGAGATCTGCTGTTTGCGAGGGCATTTCGTTCTGTTTTGGATGATGGAAGGGATCGTGCAAGAGGAAATTGATGACCTTTGGCTGGATCTAAACCCCTGACCCCCCAAATCTTTTGGGCACCAGGAACTGGTTCCACGGAAGGGGTTTTTCCCGAGTCCAGAGGGAGCGTGGCTTTGCTTGCTTCCTGCATCCCACGGATGGGGATTCGCTTGTTTGCGCAAACCGGTTTTTTGGTATGCCCGGGACCGCGGTGTCTGTCCATGGGCTGGGGTTTTGTGACCCCCTGATCTAGACCCCACCCCCAAGTCTTATCTTTGAAGAAGGCGGCTTCTGATCGTAATGCCATTCATGCAGCGGAGTTGTTCACTTCAGCCCCTTTTCTTCCAAACCGAGGCCCAAATTGCCTTGGATGGCAATTAGACATCTGGCAGGTTGGCACTTGCACCTGCCGAAATCTTGTATAAAATGGAACTGAAGCTGCTCTTTGGAAAAAAGCCTCTTGGTCAGGATTGCTCTCCATTCAGCCGCAAACGGGGAGGAAATGCTTCTTGGGTGCAGGAAGAGATTTGTAGGAGTCTCTCTCTCTCTCTCCCTCTCCCTCTCCCCCCTCTCTCTCCCTCTCTCCCTCTATCCCTCTATATCTATCTATTGATCTCTCTCTCACTATCTCTCTCTCTCTCTTATCCCTCTATCCCTCTATATCTATCTATTGATTCTCTCTCTCTCACTATCTCTCTCTCTCTCTCTTATCCCTCTATCCCTCTATATCTATCTATTGATCTCTCTCTCTCTCACTATCTCTCTCTCTCTCTCTTATCCCTCTATCCCTCTATATCTATCTATTGATCTCTCTCTCTCTCACACTATCTCTCTCTCTCTCTATCCCTCTATCCCTCTATATCTATCTATTGATCTCTCTCTCTATCACTATCTCTCTCTCTTATCCCTCTATCCCTCTATATCTATCTATTGATTCTCTCTCTCTCACTATCTCTCTCTCTCTCTCTCTTATCCCTCTATCCCTCTATATCTATCTATTGATCTCTCTCTCTCTCTCTCTCTCTCTCTCTCTCTCTCTCTCTCTCTCTCTCTCTCTCTCTCTCTCTCTCTCTCTCTCTCTCTCTCTCTCTCTCATTCTCTCTCTACAAATAGTCCTTGACTTATAGATTTTGTTTCTGACTGTTCAAAGTTACTGCACCAATGAAAAAAGTGACTTAATACTGGTTTTCACACCACCAATGGCAGCATCCACACAGTCAAAATTTGGATGCTTGGCCATTGGTTCATATTTAAGATGGGAGCAATCTCCCAGAATCATGTGATTTCTTCTGATAAGCAAAGTCAATGGGGAAGCCAGATTCACTTCTTGTTGTTAGTTGCGAAGTCGTGTCCGACCCATTGCGACTCCATGCACAACGTTCCTGCAGGCCTTCCTGTCCTCTACCATCCTTTGGAGTCCATTTAAGCTCAGGCCAACTGCTTCAGTGCCTCCAGCCAGCCACCTCACTCTCTGCCGTCCCCTTCTTCTTTTGCCCTCCATCGTTCCCAGCATGAGGCTCTTCTCCAGGGAATCCTTCCTTCTCATTGGGTGGCCAAAGGATTTGAGTTTCCTCTTCAGGATCTGGCCTTCCAAAGAGCAGTCAGGGTTGACCTCCTCTAGGACTGACCGGTTGGATGGCCTTGCAGTCCAAGGGACTTGCAGGAGTTTTCTTCTCCAGCACCAGAGTTCAAAGGCCTCCATTCTTTGGCGCTCAGCCTTCCTTATGGTCCAGCCTTCACAGCCCTCCATTGCAACTGGGAAAACCGTAGCCTTGAATATGCGCACTTCTGTTGGCAGAGTGATGTCTCTGCTGTTTAGTATGCCGGCTAGATTTGCCATTGCTTTCCTCCCCAGGAGCAAGCATCTTTTAATTTCTTTTTTAATTATTAATTAAAATTATCTGATTCATTTATCAACCCCTATTACTAACTTAACCACTGCAGTGGCTCGCTTAACAACGGTGGCGAGACAGGACAAAAAGTCACTGTCTTGCTTAGCAGCAGAAATGTTGTGGTTGTAACCGGAGGACCTGCCTACGTAGAGGAGATAGTTCAAGACGCCTCATTTACGCAAACCTCTCTCGCTCCTTAACACAGCTCTTACTTTCAGCATTATAAAGAGCAGGTCTCTCTTTAAAAAAAAAGAAATCAGGAATCTGTCACCTTTAATTTAGTTCAAGACCTGGAAAAAGCCTTTGGGGCATTTTTTTTTCCTTCCACATGGAGAATGCTAAAAGAATTGGCTCCCCTTTTCTGATATTTTGGTGATTCCCTCCTGTGCACTGGCCAAGAGAAGGGGGTGGAATGGGGTGAACCTTGCATGCACACCGAGGCTTCCTAAGAGCATGAAGCAAACCCCTCGTCCAAACCCCTTTTATTAATTGACTGTGAATTCTACTCATTCACAGCCAGCAAAGTCTTTCAAGGGAGGATTTACAGTCACAGACCTTATCTGGCTTGGAGAGCTGCCAGGGTGATATCTGCAAAACTTGGCAAGGAGAATTAAGCAAAGGAATTGTCTCCTGCAAACTCCACTCCCCTTTCGCTCCTCTTATTTCCTCTGGGAGGGGCCATTCATCGTCTGGCCTTACTCCCAAGTCGACCCTTGTTCTTTAGCTCTTCCCTTCATCTGGCAACTCTTTGCATGCGCGCACTGAGAACAGGCTTCAGCTGTTCGTCTGCCTCACTGATGTCTGACTCTGAAGGCAGCTGATAACTGGCATATGGTTCTGTCCCCTCTCTGCCTCTGACCCAGAGCCCTCATCAGAGCCTTCCCCAGACTCCAGGACTGGCCCATGTCCCTCCCCAACCTCCTCACTGTCCGAATCTACTGTCAGCTCCACTGGCCATTGTCGGACCACAACAATGCCAAAGGAGGACTTTGGGCTGTAGGTACCAGCCTCACATGGCTGGTACCTACCAGCAAATGTGCTTGCTGCTTCTTTGCACACACACAAAAAATAACACTCCAGAAATGAGCGAGCTCTGTCTCAAATCAAAAGTCTTCTGATTTGGTTCTCCCAATAGAAATCAGCGGGGTGGAGTGAGCGGCTTTGAAGGCGAAATCAATGGCCCTCTTTGTGAAAGAAATGAAGTGGGGGGAGGGGCAAGAGAATCCATGCGCAGCCTTTTTACATACCATGCATTTTCCCCACCCGGTTTTGTGCTCTGCATTGTCCACGATTAGCCTGCTATTCTTTAACCAAGGAGGTTTTAAAAATAAATAAATCGGATTCACCTTTTTGGGGGGGCCTGGCCAGAATGTCTGTTTTGGGAGTTAGCTAAGCCAGGTGTCTGAATCAGCTCCTGTTCATGGATAAACTCTTGATTTGTCGCCTTGGTTTGGGTGTGAATCAAGCCAGCGTGGGTTGTTCGATAAACCAGGATCATAAATAAATAACAAGGCAGTTGTCTGTTAGTGCTGTATGGGAACCCAGAATAGTGCAGCCTGGGTGGGGGCAGCATTGGGGGATGGAGTCTGCTGACAATAGCAATAGCAATAGCAGTTAGACTTATATACTGCTTCATAGGGCTTTCAGCCCTCTCTAAGCGGTTTACAGAGTCAGCATATTGCCCCCACAGTCTGGGTCCTCATTTCACCCACCTCGGAAGGATGGAAGGCCGAGTCAACCTTGAGCCGGTGAGATTTGAACTGCTGAACTGCAGATAACAGTCAGCTGAAGTCGCCTGCAGTACTGCACCTTAACCACTGCACCACCTCAGCTCCTGCAATTCGGCAGTTCGATCCTCACCAGGCTCAAGGTTGACTCAGCCTTCCATCCTTCCCAGGTGGGTCAAACGAGGACCCAGATCGTTGGGGGCAAGAGGATGACTCTAAACCACTAAGAGAGGGTTGTAAAGCACTAGGAAGCAGTATATAAGTCTAAGTACTTATTGCTCTTCCTTTTCCTCTTCCCCCTCCCTCCCTTCTGTGCCCAATGGTGCCCTATGGTCAAGATGCAGGCTAATTGCAGACTAACTTTGCCCGCTGCCAGGACTTCAGTCCTGACCATCTCAAGGTTGGACTCATCCTTCCATCCTTCCAAGGTGCATAAAACGAGGACCCAAATTGTTGCGGGGGCAAGAGGCTGACTCTGTAAACTGCTTGGAGAGGGCTGTAAAAGCCCTGTGAAGCGGTATATAAGTCTAAGTGCTATTGCTATCTTGGATCAAAATTAGCCATTGCTGACTCCTGCATCAGATAAATGTATTCCAGATTAAGAGTTGGAAGGTCATCATTGTGTAGGTCATCTAGTTGAATCCCCCCGCCCCCAAATAGACCCTACACCATTTCTGACAGATGTCTGTCCAGTCTCTTCTTGAAAACCTCCAGTGATGAAGCTCCCACAACTTCGGAAGGCAACTTCTATCCCATCGGTTGATTGTTTTATTTTTAATTAATTTTATTTAGGTTTTCAAACACGTAAAAGATAACAGGTGTGAGTATAAAAATAAATATGAGCGCAGTAAATGGGTATGAATAAATGGAGACAGTAGGACAGGGAAATTAGACACCCTGGTGCACTTACTGACCTCTTAGGAATGGGGTGAGGTCAGTAGTGGGATTCAGCCGGTTCGCACCTATTCGGGAGAACCGGTTGGTAACTTTCTAGGCAGTTCGGAGAACCGGTTGTTGGAAGAAATCTCCTTTTGTTTTTTTCCCCACTTTACAGGGCTAATCCTGTAAGGAAGGCAGGAAGGAAACATTCTGGTGTTGTTTCTAGCCTCATCTTTGTTGACCTGCTTACAGAAACTGCCTCTCCGGTTAATCCTGATCACATTGTAACAGCTAAGGCGAAGCGCCCATCGACGGGAGTGACGTTGAGTTGGCCATGCCCACCCGGTCACATGACCATTGAGCCCCGCCTACCCAGCTGGTCATTAGGGCAGAGAACCGGTTGTTAAATTATTTGAATCCCACCACTGGGTGAGGTCCACAGTAGACAGTCTTAGGTTAAAATTATGGGGGTTTGGGGATGAAACAACGGAGTCAGGTAGAGCATTCCTGGTGTTGACCATTCTGTTGCTGAAGTCGTATTTTCTGCAATCGAGTTTGGAATCCTTTACCTTGAGTTTGCATCTATTGTTTGCTGTATTATTGTGGTTGAAGCTGAAGTTCTCACTGTCAGAAAATTTCTCCTTATTTCTAGGTTGAATCTCTCCTTGTGTGTGTGTGTAGGGGGTTAGATGACCATTAGGGTTATCTCCCTCTCTTCCCCCAGTTAGCAAAGCCCTGCGTCTCCCACCCCATCCCTGCCCCGGGCGCAGGTTTCCCCCCCCCCCTCCTCCTGCGATCAGCAGCTGAGGAGCACTAGGACCCAGCAGAAACAGCAGTAAGGTTCTCTTAGCATGCAGATCACTCATCGCCTCTCGCCTCCTTCCATTCAGGAAATAAGAATTAATACAACAACAACATTGGGGACCACACAAGGTCATCTATTTGGGGAGGACATGGGAACCCCACTGCAGTGCACGGCCGGGCTGGGATAAGGGGGCCAGCAGGCAAGAGAGTCTGCGGTTTTGCCCCGCCACCCCTGAAATATTTTTTTGGGGGGGAAGCGTGCAAAAAAACAACAACAACACCCCACAACTTTCCTTTTTCTTTTTGGCTGATGTGAGAGTGGCGTCGTGTCGCTCAGCTGCCTTCCCTCCCCCAGTCCCAGCGTCGGTGTCAGGGAGGACTAATTATGCAAGTTAATTAAGGTGATGCACATGTATTTAATTCTGCATAATCGGTTCTTCTCCTGGCATTTGAGGTTTGAGGAGGTGGTTGGTTTTTTAAAAAAATATTATTATTATTAAAAAAAAGAAATTATTCCAGAGGTATGATGGGGGTGGGTGAGGGGGGGGGGAGAAGAGTGCAGTGAACTGCTTAATGGCAGTTGGCCTGCTCATCCCAACTGCCAGGGAGATAGCAGCTGTGCCCGGCTCCCTGGCTGCCAAGGTGAAGAGTTCTAGCCCTCTCTGCATGTTTATGACTTAATTTCCACCAATGTTTTTTCCCTTCCACGGAAGCTATTATTCCCTTACCGCATTTCTCTCAGACTTTCATCCCTCCTTGGGCAAAGGCAGGGATGGCCTGGGTTCAGTGAGAGATGTTTTCCCCTCTTCTGTTTTGCTGCAAAATTAAAAGGAAAGATGAACAGAGGTAGATGCAAGCATTTCAGATTGACTCATCAGTACCTATATTGCAATAACATGGAAAGGATAAATAAAAGGAAACTAGCAAACATTGGGTGCCCCTAATGCTAAATCACCGGAAGCATTTGGCTGTCCGTTTCTAAGATGTTAAAATAGGGCGGTGTATAAATGCAATAAATTCAATTCAATTCAATGTTTGATATGAAATCACAACCTTGTGAAATTTGTACAGTGCGGTTAATCTTCAATTTACAACAGTTTCATGTAACGACGGTTTGGAGTTACTACCACGCTGAAAAATGGCCTTACAACCAGTCTTTGGGTTTATGACCGCCATAGGATCTCCACCGTCAAAATTTGGGTGGTTGGCAATGGTTGCAGCGTTCCGGGAGTCACGTGGTTTTCAATTTGCAATCTTCCCAGCTGACTTCTGACGAGCAAAATGAAGAATAGAATAGAACAGAATTAATAATATTGATTAGAATAGAACAGAACAGGAAATGAATAGAATAGGGAATAGAATAGAGTGGAGTGGAGTAGCAATAGCAATAGCAATAGCAGTTAGACTTATATACCGCTTCATAGGGCTTTCAGCCCTCTCTAAGCGGTTTACAGAGTCAGCATATCGCCCCCACAGTCAGGGTCCTCATTTCACCCACCTGGGAAGGATGGAAGGCTGAGTGAACCTTGAGCCTGTGAGATTAGAACCGCTGAACTGCAGATAACAGTCAGCTGAAGTGGCCTGCAGTACTGCACCCTAACCACTGCGCCACCTCGGCTCTTAGAGTAGAGTAGAGTAGAGTAGAGTGTACAGGTGGGCCTGGCATGCTGTGGTTGCAAAGAGTCAGGCAAAACTTAGCAACTGAACAAGAAATATCTTCCTTTTAAACAAATAAGCCAGCAGCTAAACTAGCTTTATATTGTTGGAAGAAACGTCCATCTGGGTTGAGTTCCAAGTGGGGAGAAAGACACTGGAAACATGGAGGCTGCTTGGAAGGAGGGTTTAATGGTGGACAGGATGTGAAGTCCTGGGTAACTGACCACATGGAGTGGCGAGTGAGTATTATTTATACCCTCTCTTGGGCTTTGAACTTGAGCTTCCTGTTCCTGTGGCAAGGGCAAGTATCCTATTGGTTGTTAGTCTCCCAGGGGGTTAGCTAACTTTGTAGGATGTCTGTGTCCCAGGCTTGGTTGAATCTTGCTGGGTGATGCAATGAAGGGGCTTTGGGTAATTCCTATTGTGGCTGAGGGCTAATTCTACATCCTTGTTGGATCTTGGGTGAGGGCATTTGCCTATGAATGGACCCAGCTATCTCTTTATAAGTGTGGACATCTGCTGTGGGCTAGCGAGGAGGGTGGGGGCTATTTAGAGTGAGTCTGCTTCCTGCCTCCAAAAACACGTTTTTCCAATTCTCATCCAGGGAAATGTAACATTCTGCCTTTTTAATACTTCCTGGAATATTTCATTCTGCTAGGAGAGGGGTGGGTGTGCTAACTCTCTACAATGGTAAACCAGCCAGGTAGTTGATAGGTAGCATTTTCCAATCTCCGCATCTGAAAAGATGGATGGACTTCGACTCCCACAATTCCCCAGGCGGCCGAAGAGACGAAGTCCACACGTTCTCCCAAGTTGCCAAGAGTGAGAAAGCCCGGCTGGGTAGAATAGACTTCGGAACAAACTTGGTGAGTCGAACGCTAATTTTCCACCGGAGGCTTAGTGATTATCTGATCTGTTCTGATTGAATGTTAGGAGGAGGGAAGGGAAGAAAAAAAAAACGCCACAGCTTCCTCCCAGCCAGAGCAATTTAATGGCGGAGGCAATTAGCCACAGAGGTGATGGGCTCCCTTCCCCGAATGCTTTCAAGCTGAGTCTTCACTGCCGTGGGCCGTAGAAGGTTTAATTTGGATTTTTTGCACTCTGCGGCCAACAATGGCTTGTTCTGAGCGGGTGCAATCGGTTTGCAAATTTTTCTAATTTCAGGAATTTAACCCTTCTTTGCTTGGGCTTGTAAGCTTTTAATCTTCTCCCCTCCTCTCTCCCCCCCCCCCACATCCTGTCAACCTGCAAAGCATCCCTGGCTTGCTCCTGAGTTACTATAGGGAAGGTGGGATGGGAAACTGATGAAACCGCACAGCAGCGAAAGACAGATGCACATCCCAGACTTATCTCTCTCAAGGCTGTATCCCAAGGTTACTTACAGCATCCAGAGGGGAGTGACCTCCACAACCTGGGAAATTGCCCTGTTGGCGAATGTGATTGATGACACACCCTGGGGACAGTGGTGAAATTCATTTTTTTTTTACTACTGGTTCTGTAGGCGTGGCTTGGTGGGCATGGCAGGGGAAGGATATTGCAAAATCTCCATTCCCTCCCCATTCCTGAGGGAAGGATACTGCAAAATCCCCATTCCCTCCCCACTCCTGGGAGAAGGATACTGCAAAATCCCCATTCCCTCCCCACTCCTAGGAGAAGGATACTGCAAAATCCCCATTCCCTCCCCACTCCTAGGAGAAGGATACTGCAAAATCCCTGTTCCCTCCCCACTCCTGGGAGAAGGATACTGCAGAATCCCCGTTCCCTCCCCATTCATAGGAGAAGGATACTGCAAAATCCCCGTTCCCTCCCCATTCCTAGAAGGATACTGCAAAATCCCCGTTCCCTCCCCACTCCTGGGGGAAGGATACTGCAAAATCCCCGTTCCCTCCCCACTCCTAGGAGAAGGATACTGCAAAATCCCCGTTCCCTCCCCACTCCTAGGAGAAGGATACTGCAAAATCCCTGTTCCCTCCCCACTCCTGGGAGAAGGATACTGCAGAATCCCCGTTCCCTCCCCATTCATAGGAGAAGGATACTGCAAAATCCCCGTTCCCTCCCCACTCCTAGGAGAAGGATACTGCAAAATCCCCATTCCCTCCCCACTCCTAGGAGAAGGATACTGCAAAATCCCCATTCCCTCCCCACTCCTGAGGGAAGGATACTGCAAAATCCCCATTCCCTCCCCACTCTAGGGAAAGGATACTGCAAATTCCCCATTCCCTCCCCATTCCTGGGGGAAGGATATTGCAAAATCTCCATTCCCTCCCCACTCCTTAGGGAAGGATACTGCAAAATCCCCATTCCCTCCCCACTCCTAGGAGAAGGGTACTGCAAATTCCCCATTTCCTCCCCACTCCTGGGGGAAGGATATTGCAAAATCTCCATTCCCACCCTACTTTGGGGCCAGCCAGAGGTGGTATATGCCGGTTCTCCGAACTACTCAAAATTTCTGCTCTCAGTTTTCCAGAACCTGTCAGAACCTGCTGAATTTCACCCCTGCCTGGGGTGAGGTGGGGAAAACAGGGTCATAATTAGGGCCGTAAATTAAATGGGGTCACTTGGGAACGTGCGGACATGAAGCTCCTAATAAATAACTGGATTTCTTTTGAAGCTTGGCTCGAGGCTCATGATTTAATTAGGGCATCCGTCGGAACCCTGACACCCAGCTTCAAATCCCATTTCTTCTTCATGGTACAAGCCATCTTGCATCTCAGTTGGGTGTAGATGTTACTCGTAACCCCCTCTCCCTTAAATAAATGTGTCCCCTCGCCAGCAACCGGTTTTGCCGAGTGTTTTAGGAACTCTGCCACCGGGTTCTGTAACGAAGCAGGCAAATTAATATGAAGTGACCTTTCCTGCCCTCTGGGGTAGGGGGTCCAATTGAAGCAGCTTCCAGCTTTGGCTCTGCCCACCCAGACTGGGAACAGCCTCAGCGCCTGATGAACGAGGTGTGAATTGCTTAAGATAAAGCCTCACTCAAGCTGTGTTCGCACTTGTTCTTCCTCAATCCTGGCTCTGCCACCCGGTTCTTGCCGAACTGCGAACATACTTGGCAAAGAGAGGGACCAGAATAGCACAAAGCGCTTGCCCCTTGGGAGACACTCAAAATCTCACATCTCACATAGGCAGGTTTTCGGGATGGGCAGGCCCTCCCCCCAAAAAAACCCAACTCTTGAAAATGGCTGGAAGAATTTCCCAGCCTCGGTTGCAGGATAGGCCTTGACTTATGACCATTTGCTGAGTGACTGTGCGAAGTTACCGCTTGCTTGAAAAAAGGAAGTTAAAACAGTTACACAGACAGATTAACAAGAGTTGGAAGGGACCTTGTAGGGCATCTAGTCCACACCCCACACCCAAGCAGGAGACCATACACCATTTCTGACAAATGGCAGTCCAATCTCTTCCTGGAAGCCTCCAGTGATGGAGCTCCCACAACTTCCGAAGGCAACTTCTGTTCTCTTGGTTGATTGAACTCACTGTCAGAAAATTTCTCCTTCTCTCCAGGTTGAATGTCCCCTTGTTCAGTTTCCATCTGTTATTCCTTGTCTGGTCTTTGGGTGCCTTGGAAAATAACTTGACCCCCTCCGCTCTGTGCAGTCCCTCAAATATTGGAACCCTGCTATCATGTCTCCCCTGGTTCTTCTCTTCACTAAACTAGCCATGCCCAGTTCCTGCACCCATTCATCGTATGTTTTAGCCTCCAGACCCCTCATCATCCTGGTTGCTCTTCTCTGCATTTTTTCCAGAGTCTCAACATCCTTTTTATAGTGTGGTGACCAAAACTGGATGCAGGATTCTAGGTGTGGTTTTACTAGGGCTTTATAGGGTGGTATTAGCACCTCGCTTGATCTTGATTGTATCCTCTGTTAAGGCAAGTTACAACCTAGTTGTGAAGTTCTGATCATTAGTTTCACATGACCTCACTTGGCTATATGGTTGCATTTATAGCCATTTGCATCTTCCCAAGTTTTAGGACAATTTTGTCCAAAACAGGCACTTCCAGTTTTTAGCAAAACTACCTTCATGGAGAACCATTGGCTCGCTTAATGACTGCAGCATTTGCTTAATGACCACCCTCAAAAGGGTTGTAAAATCAGGTCAGTCATAGGACTGAATGGTTTGAATAGAATGAATGAGCTGCAAGGGACCCCCGAGATCTTCTAGTTCAGCCCCCTGCTCAAGGAGGAGTGCCTATACCATTTCAGACAAGTTTAGAGAGCCGAGGTGACGCAGTGGTTAAATGCAGCACTGCAGGCTACTTCAGCTGACTGCAGTTCTGCAGTACAGCTGTTCAAATCTCACCGGCTCATGGTTGACTCAGCCTTCCATCCTTCCGAGGTGGGTAAAATGAGGACCCGGATTGTTGGGGGCGATATGCTGACTCTGTAAACCGCTTAGAGAGGGCTGAAAGCCCTATGAAGCGGTATATAAGTCTAACTGCTATTGCTATTGCTAAGTGACTATCTAGTCTCTTAAAAACATCCAGTGATGGAGCACTCACAACTTCTGGAGGCAACTTCTGTTCCACTGGTTAACTGTCCTCACTGTTCTAAGTTTGCTTGCGACACAAAAGGTGTTCTGTGTCAGAGATTGACAAGCCTAGGGTAGGGCTGATCAAGCTACTGGTCCTCTTGAAGGCGACAGAAGAAGGAAGTTAAGCCTTCGGGGATACATAAGTTCCTTCTGGGCTACAAATCCCAAGACGCGACCTGTTCAATTGCCGTCAGCTTTGCCTGCTCTGCCCATCCATCATCGCGTAGTTATTAAAGGACAACATTAATGAAGAGATGGCAGCCAAAGAGGCGATTGGGCTGCTAGGACAGCCAAGAGAAGCCCGCTCTAGGCACGCTGCCTTGGTGCTGTCTTAGAAATGGAAGGGACCCATCAAGCTTTGACCTCCGTTTAGGCTGTGCGCTAGGTGTCTCCTGTTCCAGGCGCTCTCGGCTTCTGGCAGCCCACTAGGCAGTCTGTGTATCTGGGAACCTGCGAAGTTGTTTCATTCCAAACCAAAGAGTTGGTCCATCTGGGCTCTTGCCAGGCTGGTGGCAGCTCTCCAGGGGTGCAGCCAATGCATTTTCCCAGCCCCTACCTCAAAATATTGGGTACCCAGGCTTTCCACGGGTAGTCCTCTGTTTACAATGATCCATTCACTGTTTGAAGTTCCCCAGCATTAAAATACCATATTTTTCAGAGTATTAAGACGCACTTTCCCCCCCAAAAAAAGAGGGTGAAAATCTGGGTGCGTCTTATACACTGAATACAGCGTTTTTGGCCTACCGAAACCCCACCCCCTTTGCAAAAATAGACGTGCAGAGAGTTTGGGAGGCTTGCAAAGTGCTCCTGGGGTTGGAGAGGGCAAAAATGAGCACAAAAGAGGGTGTTTTTGCTTGTATTTGCTCCCCAGTCTCCAGGAGCACTCTATAAGCCTCCCAAAGCTCTGCATGCCCCCCTTTTTTTGCAAAAAAAAAAATGAGGCGTGCAGAGGGTTTGGGAGGCCTGCAGAGTGCAAAAACCTTATTTTAAAATTTACCTTTTCAAAATCATGGTGCATCTTATACTCCAGTGCGTCTTATAGTCTGAAAAATATGGTAATTCAGGACCGGTTTTCACCCTTACCACTGTTGCGACCGGGGCGAACCTGAATACCACCTCTGGCCTGATGTTATTTTCACAAAAATGTGTGAACCTGAGTTAGGCTGAGCTGTGGTTACTACTGTCCCACAGTTTATTTTCAAGAATTCAAACTGGATTCCCCCTAGTCTTAAATTCAGGGAATACATTCCAGTCAGGGAGACACCCAATTTCTGAGAATAGGTTTCTCTCTCCCGGCAAATGGGGACTATTCCTTAGGCCGAATGCCTCGGCAGACTGATCTTCCATAAATAAAATAAAATAGATATGTGCTCTACAAATATATATGGGTCTCATTCTTCCTTATGGCTCCCTAGAGGAAAAACCTTCTTCACAGTAGTGTATTTCTCAAGATTCTCTGCGGAGAAGTAAAAAATTTAAACTGGCATCACTTTTGATGATTCAGACACATGGATCTGCCTATAACCGTAACCAGAAAGGTCTTTTTTTGATGGCATCCTGGCTCCATAGCTACTCTGTGAAGGTTGTGTTTTATGGTTCCTATTTATACGTCATCAGCCCTTCCTAAGAACTTACTACCTCACCTCAGGTACCTGTCTTATTTTACCTCAGGTTGAGGTAAAATAAGACAGGTACCTCAGGTTGAGGTAAAATAAGACAGGTACCTCAGGTTGAGGTAAAATAAGACAGGTACCTCAGGTTGAGGTAAAATAAGACAGGTACCTCAGGTTGAGGTAAAATAAGACAGGTACCTCAGGTGAGGTAACGAGAGGATCAAAGCACGGTCCTCACAAGCAAAGGTGCTAGTTCCAAAATGCAGCTGGACTTTCTTGGTTATTTCCCCCTTGAAAATGTTTCACTTCTTATTCAAGAAGCTTCTTCAGTTCTCCTCCAAGAAGCTTCTTCTTCGGAGAACTGGCGAAGCTTCTGGGATGAGACATGACATGTTTTTGAAGAAGGAAAAAAAGCCACAAGGAGGTCCAATTGCCTTGATGATTGAAACGTTCCATAGATAGGGCCCTCATGACTTCACTCTTGACCGTTTGATTCCCTGGAGCTGGCAGTAGTAGGATTTCCCTTTTTTTTCTACGCTGTTGCTCAGCCCCGTTCATTCTCCATTTCCTGCTGTGTTGCAAAATACTCTCTCGGGAAAAGACCCTTAGTTGAGGGAGCAAGCAGAGAATCCAGTGTTCCTCTGTGTTACTCTGCTGATACAATGCATGCTGGTACCACTGCATTGCAGTATTTGTTTGAATAGAGGTATTTGCCAGGTGAAACAGTTAGCAGGTAGCATCTTACGCCTAGAATGGGGAGTGGTGTGGTGGCCTAGAGGTGGAGCTCCCGCCTCACGATCAGGAGGCTGTGAGTTCGATCCTAGGTAGAGGCAGATATTTCTCTCTCTGGGGGCAATGGGAATACATCTGCTGAACAAAACTCCACCTTGGCGACAAGAAGGGCATCTGGCCATTAAAACACTCCGCTAACTCGATTAAGTTGCCCAGGCTCCACCCCGCAAGATATTATGGGGTCATTGAATGATGATGATCTTACGCCTACAATGGGGTGTAACAAGTAGTTTGCCCAGTGTGCCCTAAGAGAGTAAACCATTTGTAGGTGTAGTGGATTACTCTATCCCTTCTCCAGAATCAACATAAGTTTAGATTGCTTCGGTGTACCCAGCTTTTTTTTTTTAAGGGAGGGATGCTATCATGTTCTACTTCTTAGGTAGCAAAATATTTTGGAATGACCAAGTCAAGAGACTTGGAAATGTTCGAAATCCTTTGAGAAACCTTGTAGCTGACCAAGCAGCCAAGTTCAAGTCTTCCTGGTTTGATGAGCACGGGGGTTGGACTAGAAGACCTCCAAGGTCCCTTCCAATTCTATTCTGTTAAATTCCTCTGTTGTCCATTGGATCGCAATTGCCCGTCTCTGGTTTTCTCTCCCCCCCCCATTTGTATTATTTTATTCATAAATATTTTGAATACAGTGCATTGCCATGGTATATCATTTGAAGAAGCAGGGTGTATGTATGTATATATGTGTTTGTGTATACACACACATACTGGTAACGATAATAATAATGTAACAGAGTGTTTTAATTAAATTTCCCTTTTTATTGGCTTATTTATACTTCTATACTTATACAACTAAACTTGTTGATTGTATCAACGTATTTATAATTATGAATCATCTTTATAATTAATTCGTACATAGTAGTGATCTCTCTTTGTGTAATTTCTACCTCTTGTCTCTAACCCCTCGTAAAATCTATTCCCTATCAAGTAAAATACTCTGTGTCCTCTTTTATTTCTTATTTTTCAAGTCAGTCTGTCCATTTCGGCACAATCTAAAGATTTTCCGAAGCCCGTCTCTGTTTTTCAAGGAAAGATTTGAGAATGGAAGACAACTTTAGGAAGTTAGTTTACCTGCGGGATAAATGCCTCTTAAAAATGTCGATTTGTTTATTACAAATACGTTTTCATTCGGATAAGACAGAACGGCGAAAGAATGGTGACAGTTTGGCCACTGGACTTTACTTGTTTTTTTTTCTTTTGAAGACGTTTCACTTCTCCCCCAAGAAGCTTCTTCAGCTCTGACGGGACAGTAGTGATATGGAAGGATTTATATTCCTTTGCAGATAGTTGGTGACGTTTCGGACAACCAACTTTCCTGGCTGGATTAGAAGTCGAGGATCTGAATTCGCAACATGTTTTTTGTTTTTTTTAGCGTTCATTCTCTTTCGGAGCTGTGATTGCGTCCCTCTTGTTGGGTTTCAATCGCTGAGCCTAATTGTTTTGCTGCCTCCCTTATTATCTCGAGTAAACATTGCCGTCTCTAATTCGGGGTCTATTGCTGGCTCGGCACTTTTCTTTCAAGATGTTCCTTCTTTCCTCTAGGCGACCAGGTTACGAAGGCGGCGTGACCTAGGAAGTCAGCAAGGGATGCTAATTATGTTCAGAGGATGCTTGCTAAGCTCATCCCTGTGGACTTTGTTCGAGGCAGCCTTCCCTTTCTCTTGTGCGCAGAGCACGTTGGGAGATGGAGAACGCTGGAGCCAGAGTGAAACTGAGACCTCTGGGAATTGAAGCCGGCCTGTAGCTGCATTGAGCACTGATGATGTGGAAGAATTAACAGGAGGCCACCTGGCTTTCTGGGAGCAGCTTCCCACCTGTTTTAGGTCAGGGTTTGTTGAGATTGCAGACCTCTGGGGATTTTTAGGGTGAACATAAAGTCATCCGCAAGCTCAGTGGCTAAGACGCTTGTTGATCAGAAAGGTCGGCAGTTCGAATCCCTAGCGCTGTGTAATGAAGTGAGCTCCCGTGACTTGTCCCAGCTTCTGCCAACCTAGCAGTTCGAAAGCATGTAAAAATGCAAGTAGAAAAATAGGAACCACCTTTTGTGGAAAGGGAACAGCGTTCCATGCACTTTTGGCATTTAGTCATGCCGGCCACATGACCATGGAGACGTCTTCGGAGAGTGCTGGCTCTTCGGCTTTGTAAAGGAAATGTGCTAGCGTCTTTCCCCGAAAATACGACCTGTCCTGAAATTAAGGCCTTGCCACATTTTTCGGGTGGGCAAAAATATAAGCCCTCCCCCGCAAATAAGCCCCCTGGACAACCCCCCCCCCCATCTCCGGCCAGGCAGAGCGCCGCTCACCAATCTAGCAGTATCCTGAAGGTGCCAAGTCACAGAACCAGGGGGGCGGGAGGTGATCGCGTTGCTTGGCGCCTTCGGGATACCCAGGTTGGTGAGCGGCCCAGCTGAAGAGGGGGGTTGTCAAGCGGCTGCTCTCTTGCGAGTGGGCTCCCAAAGAGCCGGGCACAGCCTCAGGGGCGAACAGCTGTGTTGCGCTGTCACAGCAGCGCACCACAGCAGCCATGAAGCGACCACGCTCATGAGCAGCCACCTGGCAAACCTCCTTTCCATCCGGGCACAGCGCCATTCACTGACCTAGAGGTATCGCCAAGCCGCGTGAGCGCCTGTTCGCTGCCCTCCAGCTCCCGTGGCTTGGTGCCCTCAAAATGTCAGTGAATGGCGCTCTGCACAGCTGGAGAGGGGGATTGCGCGAGTGGCTGTTCTGCTTCCGCTCGCGTGCCTCCCAGCCTCACGATGCCCAGGCCCAGCTCTCCCCGCAGAGCCAGAGCACCTCCGCTGTTGCCGCCGCCACCATCCCAGCATGGCTTTTTCGGCGGCTTCCAAACCGAGTCTTCCAGCAGTGGCCACTCTGAGTGTACGCTCTATGGTTGTAGGCCAGCTGCCGGCAGAGTGTAGCGTACAACCATAGAGCGAAGGGTTAAGGAATAATAGATGGAAAGTGAACAAGGAGAGATTCAACTTGGAAATAAGGAGAAATTTCCTGATGGTGAGAACAATCAACCAAGGGAACAGAAGTTGCCTTTGGAAGTTGTGGGAGTTTCATCACTGGAGACTTTCAAGAAGAGACTGGGCTGCCCTCTGTCAGAAATGGGGTAGGGTCTCCTGCTTGGGCAGGGGGTTGGAGTAGATGACCTACAAGGTCCCTTCCAATTCTGTTAATCTGTATAAGTGTGTGTGTGTGTGTGTGTGTGTGTGTGTGTGTCAGTCAGTGGTGGGTTTCAAAAAAATTTCGAACCTACTCTGTGGGTGTGGCCTCCTTTGTGGGAGTGGCTTGCCGGCCATGTGACCTGGTGGGAGTGGCTTGCCGGCCATGTGTTTTCTTTCTTTCTTTCTTTCTTTCTTTCTTTCTTTCTTTCTTTCTTTCTTTCTTTCTTTCTTTCTTTCTCTCTCTCTCTCTCTCTCTCTCTCTCTCTCTCTCTCTCTCTTTCCTTCCCTTTGTCTCTCTGTCCCTTTTTCCTTTTTTCTTTTATCTCTCACTCTTTCTTTCTTTCTTTCTTTTTTCTTTCTCTCTCTCTCCCTCTCTCTCTCTCTCCCTCTGTGTGTGTGTGTGTGTGTTTGTGTGTGTGTGTGTATGTGTGTCAGTGGTGGGTTTCAAAAATTTTGGGAGCCTCTTCTGTAGGTGTGGCCTGCTTTCTGGTGGAACCTCTTCTAACCGGTTCGGTAGATTTGACGAACTGGTTCTACCGAACTGGTGCGAACTGGTAGGAACCCACCTCTGGTGTGTGTGTGTGTGTGTGTGTGTGTGCATGACCTTGGGGAAAGAGGAGAAGAGATGCTGCTTAGGAAACAACCAGAGAAGAGAGGCAGGAGCCCCCAGTATGTTGGTCAATGGTTGGAGGAAGAAACTTAGGAAGGACTTTTCCTAGTGCACCAAGCAGTTAAAAGTGGTGGCAGGAAGTTTCTGCCTCCGGGTTTGCAAGGTTCTGTCATTGTAGCCTTACAATGAAGTCGGATTAGTTCATCTAATCCTGTTTCCCGACTGGCTTACCTGACAGGCCTTGTAGGTAGGAAGGGGTGTTCTTTGCATCAGAAGGGACCGTATATACTTGTGGAGAAGCCCATCTTTGGAAAAGCTCGACATTTTTGTACGGTTTAATTTTCCTACCTGTCGACTGATTTGCGGGTGGCACATTTTTCATGATACCTTGGTTAAAACTTTTGAGGGCCAGTTTATCCACCGATAGGTGTATCTGCAAATGCAGGTGGTCCTTTTCAAAAGTATTAATGTAGATTCTTACATCCGCTGATCAGCTGAGCTCCATGTTAGGAGTGTATTTTGGCACCAAAACTCTTGGCTTACATGCAAGTATATACGGCAATATACACATGATCTTTCGGTCAAAACAAGTCGATCATTTGGGAATAATTGGCAGGCTTCTACGCTTGAGTGATTTGAATTAATTTGTTCTGTAAATATCTTTCTGTGGGATGCAAATTATATGGGCTGGTTAACTCCTAAGATAGTTGTTCCTTCTTGGATTAATCCTTTCCCAACTTCAGGTTCTCCCGATGTATTATGTTGGGCTAAGAATTGTGTTAGTTGAAATTCCAGAATTCTGTGATTCGTGGTTCATTGCAATGCATGGCTTTGGCCAGGATGGCTGATGATTCAGTGGTGGGTTTCAAATTTTTTTAGAACCTCTTCTGTAGGTGTGGTCTGCTTTGTGGGAGTGGCTTGTCGGCCATGTGACCAGGTGGGAGTGGCTTGCTCGCCATGTGACTGGGTGGGAGTGGCTTGCCAGCCATGTGACTGGGCAGGCGAGGAGTGGCTGGGAGGGGAGGGGCTAGTAGAGGCTGGCAAGTCTCCCCTTGATGTGACATCAAGTTGGCCATGCCCACCCAGTCACATGACCATCTAGCCACGCCCACCCCGCCAGTCATTAGGCAGATCAAATTAGTGATCCGCAGGATTTAAAATTATGAATTTAGTGGTCCCTGGAGACCACTAATCCCTGATCTGGATAACTGAGAATCCCCACAGACATTTTGCAATAGTTATACATGCGAGAGCCAGTCCTAAGTCATCCTTCTCAGTGCTGCCGTAACTTTGGTCGCTAAATGAATGACTGTAAATCGAGGACTACTTGTATTCCAGATTGTCTCAACCATGGCTTGACAAAGCAATATATGGACCAATGTGTCGGGAACTCTTTGAAGCCCAGTTTTTAAATTTCCGCGGCTTGGGAGCATAAGATTATACAGCTTTCCCGCGCAATACGCTACAAACTCAATTTCAAACCTATCATTTAGGGCAATCAATCAGTTAAAGAAACTTGATGTGGTTAATTGTATGAGTTGTAATTAGATCTGAATAAATGCGTCTATGAATAAAACAATAGTTTTGATGTGGGGGGGGGATTCCCTTTTAGTTGCATGTCTGTGCCACAGCAGGTAGGTGTTCGATACAGTCGGTTTCTTTCTTGGTGGGGAGAAATATGCTTCTTCTAAAGAAATTGTTCAGCGCTTTTTTCAATGGGAAAGCATTAAAAAAAAGATTAGGAAAGCAGAATCTCGTCAAAGGAGGGCTGTATTTGTTACAGGGGGGGTAAAATCCACAAGCTTTTTTTTAAAGCTGCCCACTGGTTGATTACTGCATGAGGTTTTGTGCACTGTAGTTAATTTCCTCAGCTGCTTGAGCTCTGCAGTGATCCCCAGGATGGGGAGAAGGAAGGAGGTTTAAGGGAAAATAAAATCCCCCCCAAACTGCCAGAAATGACGATTGGATCCTTAGCAGTGGCCATTCAGAAAACGGTCCGCTTGAAGTTATGTCTACAGGCAGTCCTTACCTTTACAGAGTTACAGAGGTAGACCTAACGGCCACAAGTGAGCCCGAAATGCCTTTTTTTTAAGTGGAACATTTGTTAACTGAGTTTTTGCCCCATTTTATGACCTTTCGTTCTGACGCAGCTTCCCAAACACGACAAACTCTCTGAAGTGAACTCAAAAGATTCCTTTATTAGGAGCGCTGGCAAAAAGTTTCTCTCTCAACGCAGGCTAACAAGTCCGTCTGGCCAGGTGATGAATAATTGTCTGCCACATCTATTCATCTCCGCCCCCTGCTTTTTATCCCCAGAGTTTTGCTACCAGCGGTGGCTCTTCCTTCCCAAGGACCAGCCCATAGATTTCCACTGCTCTCCTCTCCTCTGCCTTCTGTGCATTCACGCGTCAGGCACTGGACCCAGCTGCTGCTCCTCCTCTTCCTCATCAGCCACGTCATCTGAGGGCTGACGGACAGCCCAGGCTCCGTCTCTCTCTCCCTCTCCTCCCCCCCCTCTCACTCTCGTTGTTAAGCGAAATGGGCTTCCCCATTGACTTTGCTTGTCAGAAGGTCGCAACAGAGGATCCCACCACCTTGGGAGTCACAGCAACGGTCATAAGTGTGGCCAAGCATGTGCATTTTGATCACACGATCATGGGGATGCTTCAATGGTCGTTAAGTGTGAAAAAGGGTCCTAAATCACTCTTTTTCATTGCTGTTGTGACTTTGGTCACTAAATGAACTGCTGTAAGCCGAGGACTACCTGTAGATACATAAGGATTAAGCAGTTCGCCCCAAACAAGAACCTCTGAAACTCTCACGTCTTGGATTAATAGGCGTGTTTTTATGATTCCAGGAATATCTACAAAAGTCCCTGTAAAATGCCTTTTTAAGAGCCTCCCCTTCCCCAATCGCTTTTTGCATGTCGGTTTCAAAGCCACCCGACACACTCAACTGGCGTTTCGTGCAAGGAGGGAATCTCCCCCCAAAATACCAGCTTTCGTATGGATATAAACAAACCATTTGTTTCTCGGCTACCTGAATATTTGGGGTCCCTTTCAGGGCTCTGTGATTTTTCCAATGGATGGATCAGAGGAGCTTTCACCGTTTGTGGCACCATGGTCCCTCTGTGACAGTGGTGGGATTCAACCGGTTCGCACCTATTTGAGAGAACCGGTTGGTAACTTTCTAAGCAGTTCGGAGAACCGGTTGTTGGAAGAAATCTTCTTTTGTTTCTTTCCACTTTACAGGGCTAATCCTGTAAGGAAGGCAGGAAGGAAACATTCTGGTATTATTTCTAGCCAAATCTTTATTGCCCTGCTTATAGAAACTGCCTCTCCGGTTAACCTTATTGCATTGTAACAGCTAAGATGATGCGCCCATTGACGTGAGTGACGTTGAGTTGGCCACACCCATATGGTCACATGACCACCGAGCCACGCCTACCCAGCTGGTCATTAGGGCAGAGAACCGGTTGTTAAATTATTTGAATCCCACCACTGCTCTATGGGTAGAACAGATGACTTCATGGAGGTTTGCAGCCAGGCAAGGAAGAAATACACCTCTTTTAATAATTGAAATTTTAATCGAATACGGCAAGGTTCTTTCAGGGTCACCTGAGTAGTGCAAATGGGTGTGCAGCCTTCTTGGAACGGCTGAAAGGACTGGACCATACTCATTTGCACTACTCAGGTGACTCTGAGGACACAGACAAACCTCCAAGTGGCCTCAACAACCCTCTAGGACAGTGTTTCTCAACCTTGGCAACTTGAAGATGTCTGGACTTCAACTCCCAGAATTCCCCAGCCAGCGTTCGCTGGCTGGGGAATTCTGGGACTTGAAGTCCAGACATCTTCAAGTTGCCAAGGTTGAGAAACACTGCTCTAGGACAAGCAATGAACGTAAGCATATTCGATAGATGACTGATGGGATTATACATAATTGAAAATAGTGATATACAAATATAAATTGTTGGTAAAAAAAAATTATACTGTAAAAAAATATTCAGAATGGGATAAGTGATTATATAAAGGTATATTGTTGTTAAACAGACAATCAAGAATGTAAGGGAATTAGGTTTATTGAGAAAGAAATGTTAATCGTAATTGAATATATGTTGTAGAATGAAAGTGAGGTATCTAGTTATATTAGACGGAAAAATCTGTGGTTGCAAATGTAATTGAGAATTTGGATGCAGAAACACTTGTAACCGAACGACAGGCTGTATGTAATGGATGAGAATTTTTTTTAATGTTGTTTTTTTATGTTTAAAAATAAAAAGAAATTGCAAAGAAACCAACAACCCTCTCAAAGAATGCAAACGACCAGCTGTCTGCAAGGAAGATAAATCCTTGCATAAAACAAAATAAAATAAATGATTAATTTAATTGTTAATATTAATCTAATTTTTTAAAAATTGTATTGTTATTTATTCATTGGGTTTGTTTTGGGATACTTTATTTAATTTCCTTTTTAACTTTTGTAAGATGTGTTTTTTTTTTTAATGTTGTACGTTGCCCTGAGTCCTTTGGGAGAAGGGCGGCATATAAATCCAATAAACAAACAAACACCCCCCACCATCCAATTCAGAGCTTATGAAGCTTCTTGGAGGTGAAGCAAAACATCTTCAAAGAAAAACAAGGAAGTCCAGTTGCCTCTTGGAAAAAAAAAGCAACTTTGGGACAACCGTTACCTTAGTGACCGAGAATCTCCATAGACAGCTGTAAATTGAGGACTACCTATACATCAGAATGTGCCAAAGGGGGAGGCTGCTGTCCTAAAAACCAGCTTTTTGCGGGGGGAGGAAAAGTCGCGTTTCAAATGCGAGTGGCAGACTTCTATTTGAGTCGATGCGATGCATTCATGCAGCCGATGTACCAGTTTTAGGATTTTAGATGGGTTTACGAGAGTTGCCTCGTCTGGTTTGGAACGAACGTCCCGAGCCCTCTTGAATTCCCTCTTCCCCACCAGCGACCTGCTCCGCTAGGGCCTTCTCGGAAAGACGGAGGAAGCATTCTGGAGAGCTGATGTTAATCTGTGCTGAGCAATCTTTGGGCTGATTCTAATCTGGAACGAAAGCCAAGGATTAAGACGGAACGGTTGGAGTGGCAGTTCTACAAATATGCTTCGGAGGAACTGGCCAGGGGTATAGAGAGAGAGAGACTGGCAGTTCCTTTCAATCCGATGGTTTTATGACGTTGTATGAAAAATGGAGCTAGGGAAGGAGAGAGAAGCCAGAGAACGGGCTGTTTTTTTTTTTGCAAATGGGGGGAGAACAGCTCGCTGCGTGATGTTTTAAAAATGTCCCCGTTCCACTGAAAAACACGGGTACGAAAAACACGAGAGATGCAAGACCTATAAACACAATTAAAGCCTTTGATATCACCAAAGCAGGCAAGTTGCTTTCAAGACAAATGGCGTGTTATGGCCATACCAATTTCCTATAGAGCTTAAGGCGGGAGTTAAAAGGCCTTGTTTCATGGGAAGCCTGACATGACCACAAATGGGATTTGAAGCAAAACCTCATTTGCATTATTAGCTTTGCACCGTGGAGCCACGTTGGGTCCAGAATGCACTGCGGCAGGGCGCAGCTGTGGGACGTAGGTACAATTGGCGCCGATCGCAACGCTACATTCACCGGCGGTTTTTGTGAAACGAGCCAATTTGCTTCCTCCTGCACCTTTCCCAAAACCCACCCTCAACCCTCAAATGGAGGAGGTCCTTTGGTGGGGCAAAGTTGGTCTGCTTTTTCTGTGGTTTCGTTGGATGGGATGAGGCTTGCTATGGGGGTGTTGTTTTCTGCCAAACCTGAGACTGTTTTCCTTGACTTCTCTGCTGGGAAAGTGTTCTGACCGAGGCTTCCTGAGAGCATGAAGCAAACTCCTGGTCCCGACAAAAATCCCTTTTATTAATTGACTGTGAATTCTGCTCATTCACACCCAGGAAAGTCTTTCAAGGGAGGATTTACAGTCACAGACCTTATCTGGCTTGGGAGGATTTACAGTCACAGACCTTCTCTGGCTTGGAGAGCTGACAGGCTGATAATCTGCAAAACTTGGCAAGGAGTCTCGGAGAGTCACGAACCAATTAAGCGAACTAATTGTCTCCTGCAAACTCCACTCCCCTTTCGCTCCTCTTTTATTTCCTCTGGGAGGGGCCATTCACCATCCACCTGTGGCCTTACTCCCAAGTCGACCCCTGTTCTTTAGCGGTTCCCTTCGTCTGGCAGCACTGTGCATGCGCACACTGGGAACAGGCTCCAATTGTTCGTCTGCCTCACTGACGTCTGACTCCAAAGGCAGCTGATAACTGACATAAGGCTCTGGCCCCCTCTCTGCCTCCGACACAGAGCCCTCATCAGAGCCTTCCCCAGACTCCAGGACTGGCCCACGTTCCTCCCCAACCTCCTCACTGTCCATATCTGTTGCCAGCTCTGCCGGCATGCCCACAACAGGAAGTGAGATGGGCGTTTGAAGGTACGGGCCCGTGTGGGGAATGTCTGCCTTTCTGCTAATGTAAGTTTGGGGAGATTATGAGTTTGAGAAAGTGTTGGATTCTGGCACGCTTGGAGATCAACCCTCCCAGTTGGGAGGAGAGCTCAAGAAGTTAGTCTAGACTTGCTAGAGAAACACAAGAGGGCTGGGTCTGATCTCTACCGCTTGAATAACCTTTGAGTCTTATCTGGTCTTTCCCAGGCGAAAGCTGCCAGGCTGGGCAGATTCCTGTAAAACAGGCATATAACAATGAAGTACCATTAAAAAAAAAACCTTTACATGTATGGATCTGGTCGTTTGTACCTGACAGCCACCCCATAGCAGTAACCAGAAGCAATGCTAGATAGAAGTCAGCGCCTGCGGATGTACAAATGTATGCCTCACGTTTGATGGCACATAAGCCAATTTCCCCATGAAAATGCATTTTCCAGGCATGATCAGAAGTAACGTTTGTGACTCCTTTCAAAAGAGGTTGGAAAGATGGAAGGTGGAGGAAGTGTGTGTGTGTGTCTCCTCTGGTGTGACTGTGAAACACAGTCTTACACTTTCCCCCCCCCCTTGGCAAACATCCACTTAAATGTATCCGCTACCTGATTATTTGAGAGCATCTGTCTAATCAATTTGATCATTCATCTGATTAATGATAATTATTCATTCATCAGACATGAGTGATAAGCTTCAAAGGTATAGGAAGAAAGTCCTGTAGGGACGCATGATTTAAAATGCTAAGTTGGTAATGGGTTCTCCCCACCCCCCGCCCATCTCTTTTTGCTTTTATTTCAGAAACAGTCGTCTCCAAAGTTGGTACTATCAAGCATCTTCCAAGGCCCAGGAGCTTTGCCCCTCCTCCACCCTTCTGCCCTGATTTTTGCCAAGCTCTGTCCCTCCCCTCTACAAGGATACTGTGCAAAGCAAGTCAACAGTAGCAAGGAAAAGGGGCAGGAATCATTGATACTGTAGGAGGACAGGTAGAACTCAGGTGATGGTGGAATTAAAAGAGGCATTAGCCTAGAGCTGTTACGTTCCCACAAACAGTGCAATCCCTCTTGAGTTCCATTGTTCCTTATCTGGCAACAATTTTTATTTATTTATTTTTATTGAAAATTTTAAAAAAAGGCTTTTACAAATATTTACCTACCCTCCCCCACCCGAGCCCACCCTCTCCACCCCTACTTCCCAGAACAAATACAGGGTATAAATCTTTAACAAAGATATTCTAAAATAAACTTAAAGAAAGTATCATCTTTCATTTGAGCTTTAACTCCTCTTTTGTTAGGCTAACACTAAACAGATTATATCATTCCTCACTTCTTCAGTCATAAACTATCTGGAATTTCTTTATTTTGAATATAATCAATCCATCTTCTCCACTCCAGTTTATATCTCTCATTGGAGTGGTCCTTAAGATATGCTGATATTTTAGCCATCTCTGCTAGGTTTGTTACTTTTAATATCCATTCTTGAATAGTAGGCAAATCTTCCTTCTTCCAGTATTGTGCCACCAACAGTCTTGCTGCTGTTATTAAGTACAAAATCAAGTTAGTCTCTATAATAGTACAATCAGTAGTTATACCTAACAGGAATAACTGAGGGGTAAACTTTATCCTTTTTTAAAAAACATTTTACATAATCCACCATATTTTTATCCAAAATGCTTTAACCTTTTTACAAGTCCACCATATATGGTAATATGTAGCAACCACTATCTGGCAACAATTTTTATTGTTCATTAGTGGACCTAGATTTTTATGCATGGATAAGATTGAGTAACAAATCATCTAAACTGGAACTTACATATCACCCTGATCCTTGCTCCCTGTCAGTTTACCAGTCCATATCATGGTGAGACCAGACCAAGAGACCAATGCCGTGTGGCAGGGGTGAAATCCAGCAGGTTCTGGAGAACCGGTAGCGGAAATTTTGAGTAGTTCGGAGAACCAACAAATGCCACCTCTGGCTGCCCCCAGAGTGGGGTGAGAATGGAGATCTTGCAATATCCTTCCCCCAGGAGTGGGGAGGGAAGGGAGGATTTTGCAGGATCCTTCCCCTGCCACGCCCACCAAGCCCCGCGCACAGAACCGCCAGTAAAAAAAAAAATTGAATTTCACCACTGCCGTGTAGGTCAGATCAATTTTATTGTTAGCAATAACAATAGCAGTTAGACTTATATACCGCTTCATAGGGCTTTCAGCCCTCTCTAAGCGGTTTACAGAGTCACCATATCGCCCCCAACAACAATCCGGGTCCTCATTTCACCCACCTCGGAAGGATGGAAGGCTGAGTCAACCTTGAGCCGGTGAGATTAGAACCGCTGAACTGCAGATAATAGTCAGTTGAAGTGGCCTGCAGTACTGCACCCTAACCACTGCGCCACCTCGGCTCTACCTTTCCTTCCCTTTTCTGATCCAGCAGCTCCAAGTTCCCCCTAAACACTCCTGTTTATTAGAGAGGGGTCTCGGGGTCTTTTTCAAAGGAGCTCCCTTGGACTTAAAGGCAGAAGGGGGAAAAAACCCACCCCTCTTTCTTCCTGGGATCTGGGGCAGGGTTTCCATGCATGTCAGGGTATTTGGGAAAAATTCCAGGATGCTGAGAGCCGAGACTGGTTTTGAATGCTAAAAATTGGTGTTTTTTCTTTTCCTTTTAAAAAAATGGAGTTATTCATGAACACTCTCTTAATTACTCTGCAATATTCCTGGCCTGAGCCGAGCGAAAGGATTCCAATTTTAAAAGCTCCTTGTTGGGGCATGTTTCTAGGGGATCGTAACATCGAAACGTGGGGAGGGGGGGCAAGCATTTTGGGGTGCAAGGGCCACCTGCCTCGGTGCATCTGGGGCTGCTTATTCGAAGGCACGCTCACAGTCCTCCCACGCCAGGCTTATTCAGTACACAGATACAAAAAAAAACATCGCCTTTGAAAAAACTGACCATCAGTTCTTCATCCGTGGGAAATCAGGGAGTTTCGTTTTTGGGGAGGGGAGGGGATGAAAAGCCCAGCCCACCCTCTCCTCCTGCTCTTTCCCCTCCTTCCTTCGTCTTCCTTCCAGGGATGGGAAGAACCAAATGGCTTACTTCCATTTCGCCCCCCCACCCCAGTTGTTTATCCAATAGCCAGGAAAAGAAAATCTACATGGCTCTGATCTGGTCAGAGTTTGCCCGATATGGGTCTTCCAGGCAGACGTGTTCGCATTGCATTTGAGAATTGGGGCGTAACCTGGGTCAGGTGAAGAGAAGCAGGAAATCGGAGGGGGGGGGGAATGGCTGAAGATGGAGCCTTTGACTTCTGGAGATAAACAGCCCTTTGCAAGCAGATGGTAAAAGGCCCTGGCATGATCCCACAGAAGTCGGGAACGGGTACATCAGCTCCCAGCTGTGTGTGTTTGTGTGTTTCGGAGCGTTTCTGCTTCAAAGATGGTTTGGATTCTGCAGGACCAAGGAAAAAAGCTGTCCTGTTTGTTAATATTATACAACATGCCTGGCCTCTCTTCTCTGGAAGCCAATCTCTCTCTCTCTTTCTCTCCCCCTCCCCTCTTTTCTCTGTCTCTCCTTCTCCTCTTTCTCTCTCCCTCTCTCTCTTTCTCCTCTTCTCTCTCTCCCTCTCCTCTTCTCTCTCCTCTGTCTCTCCTTTCCCTCTCTCCCTCCCTCTCTCCCTCCCTCCTTACCTCCTCTCTCTCTGTCTCTCCCCCTCTTTCCTCTCTCTCCCTTCCTCTCTCCTCTTCTCTCTCCCCCCTCTCCCTCTTCTCTCTCCCTCCCTCTTTCCTCTCTCTCTCCTTTCCTCTCTCCCTCCTCTCTCTCCTTCCCTCTCTCTCCCCCTCTTCTCTCCTCTCTCCTCTCTCTCTGTCTCTCCCCCTCTCCTTTCTCTCTCTCCCCTCTCTTCTCTCTCTCCCCCTCTTCCTCTCCTATCTGTCTCTCTCTCCCTCTCCTCTCTCTTTCTCTCTCCCCCTCTACTTTCTCCCCCCTCTCTTCTCTCTCTCCCCCTCTCCCTCCCCTCTCTGTCTCCCTCCCTCCCTCTCTCTTTTTGTCCCCCTCTCCTCTCTCCCTCTCTCTCTTTCTCTCTGAAGAATAAACCTCTGCTCCCCTTAACCGACCAAGGGCTGCAGGAGGCTGTCACAGCCGAAAATGGAGCCTCGATGAGTGACACTGAGCTGACTACACCCACTTTGGCCACACACTGCCCCCCCTTCCCTCCAAGGTCAAACACAACCCTGATGCGGCCCTCAATGAAATCGAGTTTGACCCCCCCCCTGGTGTAGGCCATGCCACGCGTCCAGCCCTGTTCCTAATCATCCGAGGGGGCCTGGGGTTGCCCAGCGGGCTGTGTTGTTTTGCTCGTGTAGAGAGGCAGGGAAATATCCGCCAACATCTCCATGTGCCCAGTTGGGTTCTTTTTTGTAACGATCAATCTTTAATGATCTTTAATTCATCCGAGCTTCTTCAGGGGAGAAACACCAGGAAATGTCCCAGCTATGGCTGGAGGGAGAGACGGATCATCCTCCTCGCTAGGCTTAGTCAACTGAAGGGAATTCAGGGGAAAGAAGGCGCCTGCGTTTCTGCTCCATTTGTGTGTGTGTGTGTGTGTGTGTGTGTGTGTGTGTGTATAGCTCTTGATCTGTGGATTGAGGCTTCTTCTTATATTTTCAGCTCAATGATTGTGTACATCCGCACATCCGCACATCCGCACAAACACACCACGTTCTCGGGTTGGGGAGGTTCTGTGGCACCCAATTTTTTTTCCGCTAGCTGGGTAGCATCATCATTTTGATGAAGGGAGTATAATTGTCTTTAAGAAAAAGATACATCAGTTTGTGTCAAGTTGCTGTGTTTTTCAAATGGGGAAATGCTTTCCAAGTGTGGAGCTCCCACCTCTGGCTCTTGGTTTGCGGGCTGTGATAATGGAAGGTTTATGTCAACATGTCTGTAGGGATACTGGTGAAATTCTTTTCTATTTTTTCTTTCCTTTCTTCTATCTTTCCTTCCCTCCATTCTTCCTTCCTTCCTTCCTTCCTTCCTTCTTTCCTGCCTTCCTCCCATCTTTCCTCCCACCTTTCCTTCTTTCCTTCCTTCCTTCTATCTTTCCTGCCTTCCCTCCCTTCTTTCTTCATTCCTTTGTTCCTTCCTTCTTTCCCACCTTCCTCCCATCTTTCCTCCCATCTTTCCTTCCTTCCTTCCTTCCTTCTATCTTGCCTGCCTTTCCTCCCTTCTTTCTTCATTCCTTTGTTCCTTCCTTCTTTCCTTCCTTCCTTCCATCTTTCCTTCCTTCCTTCCCTCCCTTCCTTCCTTCCCTCCCTTCCTTCCTTCCTAAGCCAAGATTTATTTGCTTCCTTCCCTCCCTTCTTCCTTCCTTCCCTCCTTCCTTTCTTTGCCAAGATTTTCTTCCTTCCTTCCTTCCTTCCTTCCTTCCTTCCTTCCTTCCTTCCCTCCCTCCCTCCCTCCCTCCCTCTTTCTTTCTTTCTTTCTTTCTTTCTTTCTCTTTCTTGCCTGCCTGCCTGTCTGCCTGCCTGCCCGTTCAGTACGGTGTTTCTGGGTAAATCAAACAGAGTTAAAAACCAGATTTTTTAAATCCAGATTTAGGACTTAAAAGCTGAAACAGTTCACAGAAAGAAAGTGCAGGTACTCCCCGACTTACAACCACAGTTGAGTGCAAAATTTCTGTTGCTAAACGAGACATTTGTTAATTGAGTCTCCCCCCCCATTTTACGACTTTCCTTGCCACAGTTGTTAAGTGAATAATTGCAGTTGTTAAGTTAGTGACCTCGTTGTTAAGTGAATCTGGCTTCCCCATTGACCTTGCTTGTCCGAAGGTTGCAAAAGGGGGGTCATATAACCCCAGGACACTGCAGGTCATAAATATGAACCGCATGCCAAGTATCTGAATTTTGATCAGGATGCTGCAATGGTCATAAGTGTGAAAAATGGCCATAAGTCACTTCCCCCCCCCCCCCAGTGCCGTTGTAACTTTGAAGTGTTGGGAGGACAACCTCTACTAAATAAAGCCAAGATCTTCCTTTGAGCCGCAGAGTGGGACGTTGCTGTGATTTATCATGTTGGCATTGGTATTAAGAAGCACCCACCCCACCTTAGCCTGGGTTCAACTCTCTGTCCTTTGCGTTTCGGTCCATAGTAACTTTGTGATCGCCTCTTATTTTTACCCAGCGGTTCAAGATTCCTCCAAGAATTGAGCCGGAGGGCAGCTGACGCTCTCTTTATTTCCTAACCTTCCCTCTGCTACATGGCTGGTCCTTTTTTGATAACCACAAAGACGGTTCTCCCTTTTGTGCATGCGTGCGTACTTGCATACACACACAGAATGAGAGAGAGAGAGAGGTAGAGGTAGAGAGAGAGGGGGGTAGAGAAAGAGAGAGAATGAGAAAGAGAGGAAGTAGAGAGAGAGGAGAGAGAGGTAGAGGGGAGAGGTAGAGAGAGAGACAAAGAGAGAGAGGAGAGAGGGAGGGAGAGAAAGGAGAGAGAATGAGAAAGAGAGAAAAAGAGGAGGTAGAGAGAGAGGAGAGAGAGAGAGAAGAGAGAAGTAGAGAGGAGAGGTAGAGAGAGAGACAGATAGGTAGAGAGAGGGGGGAGAAAGGTAGAGAGGAGAGAGAATGAGAGACAAAGAAAGGAGAGAGGGAGAGAGAGAGAGGAGAGAGAGAATGAGAAAGAGAAAGAGAAAAAGAGGAGGTAGAGAGAGAGGAGAGAGAGAGAAGAGAGAGGTAGAGAGGAGAGATAGAGAGAGAGAGACAAAGAGAGAGGTAGAGAGAGGGGGGAGAAAAGTAGGAGAGAGAATGAGAGACAAAGAAAGAGAGGAGGGAGGTAGAGAGAGAGGAGAGAGGGAATGAGAGAGGGAAAAAGAGAAAGAGAGAGGGAGGAAGAGAGAGGGGGGAATGGTACAGAGAGAAAGAGAGAGAGAAGAATGTTAGGTTTAGAAAACCATGCATTGGCCAGAAAAGGAGAGTGAGAATAGCAGGAGACAAATATTTAACCGCATAGGAATTTTAGGGACTCAAAATAGGTTGCTGTTAATGGTAAATAATTAAATAAAGAACCTTTGTTTCTGCAAGAAAGAAAAAAAAATCCACTCCTCATTCAGGACCAGGGATCTTTCTGGCTGCAGGAAAAAATGCCTCGAGGGGAGGGGGAATTGGGCCCAGCGAAAGGGCGGACAGAACCCATACTTCCCAGCTTCTCCAGAGGAGCTCTTATAAATAGCTCCTTGCGGCCCTCTCTCTCCAACTTTAATGAGGCCGTCATAAAATTAGCTTCTCCGGGAAGCAGATCACGCTGAGATCTTCTCCAGATTCCCAAACACGCCGAGCCGCTTCTCCCAGGCAGATCTGGGTGCTACACCCCTCCCCCCCCTCGAGAGAGAGAGAAGGAGGCCCATCAAAAACGTTTGGGGCACCCGAGGGGCACGGCTGTCCGTGTCTTTTGTCGTTTGTCCTGTCCGTCTTCCGAAACCCAGAGATGGGAAGGAGCGTGGGCCCACCCTGAGCTAACTTGGCTACCTCCCCCTTTCCCCATAATGCATGCGGCAGATTTAAATAGCTGGAGGATAGAAAGTTAATTCCGTATTCCGACATGCACCTCTACTTCCCATGTTTCAACAATCTGGCTGCCTTATTTTACATTTCCATTTAAAGCTACAGTGGCCCAGTTTACTTAGGGTGTTAAATCAAGGCCCTTGTTTAGTCTGCCTCTTCTTAATGCGTGTGTGTGTGTGTGTCCCTGGCCTGTTGTCAAGGAGATACTTTTCTTATTCCCTCTCCAAATGGGCCTATCCAGGTAGATCAGGAGAGGTTGAAGCCGTAGACCAGGGGTGGCAAACCCAAGGCCTGGGGGCCGGATCCGGCCTGCGGGGTGCTTAGACCTGGCCTGCGGAGCCACCCTGGAAACAGCGAAGGACTGGCCCATGGTGCGTCTGCCAGCAAAAATGGAGCTCGAGAGGGATGCAGGTGGAGGGTTGCAGGAAACCGTTGCAACCTAAAACAGAGCTTGGGAGGGCCACTGGTGAAGGATTGCAGGAAACCGTTGCAACCTAAAACAGAGCTTGGGAGGGCCACTGGTGAAGGATTGCAGGAAACCGTCGCAACCTAAAACGGAGCTTGGGAGGGCCACTGGTGAAGGATTGCAGGAAACCGTCGCAACCTAAAACGGAGCTTGAGAGGGCCTCTGGTGAAGGATTGCAGGAAACCGTCGCAACCTAAAACGGAGCTTGGGAGGGCTGCAGGTGGAGGGTTGCAGGAAACCGTCGCAACCTAAAATGGAGCTTGGGAGGGCTGCAAGTGGAGGGTTTCAGGAAACCGTCGCAACCTAAAACGGAGCTTGGGAGGGCTGCAGGTGGAGGGTTGCAGGAAACCGTTGCAACCTAAAACGGAGCTTGGGAGGGCTGCAGGTGGAGGGTTTCAGGAAACCATCGCAATCTAAAACGGAGCTTGGGAGGGCCCTCCCAAGCTCCATTTTTTCTGGCAGAGGGTTGCAGGAGGCTGTCACAGCAGAAAACGGAGCTTGGGAACCCATTTTTACTGTCAGAGTGCTCGGGCCACCCCAGGCGCCTTCGACACGTGTGACGTCGAGCTGGCCACGCCCACCCTAGCCATGGCCACTTCGGTCCTCCCGAGGTCAAACACAACCCTGATGTGGCCCTCAATGAAATCGAGTTTGACACCCTTGCCGTAGCCCAAGGGTCCCCAAACCTGAGGCCGTGGCCCGATACTGGGCCGTGGTTTGTTTGGAACCAGGCCCCGCGAAAGGCAGGCAAGCCCGGGCGGGCAGCTCCACTTGTGCGAGCAGCGAGCATTCCCGCCCATGCGTGTGAAGCTCCATTTGTGCACACCCACTGCTCACACAAATGGAGCATTACATGTGCACTCAGGTGCCCGCCACTTGCACAAATGCAGCTGCACCATTGGGGACTAACTGCCCTAAACCACATACACATCTAAAAGAGAGGCTAAACCTAAACAAGGACTTATTACCCTCCAGTGGTGGAATTCAAATAATTTAACAACCAGTTCTCTGCCCTAATGACCAGGTGGGTAGGCGGGACTTAGTGGTCATGTGACTGGGTGGGCGTGGCCAACTCAAGATCACTCAGGTCGATGGGCACTTCGCCTTAGCTGTGGCAATGTAATGAGGGTTAAGCGGAGAGGCAGTTTCTGTAAGCAGGGCAATAAAGATGAGGCTAGAAATAACACCAGAATGTTTCCTTCCTGCCTTCCTTACAGGATTAGCCCTGTAAAGTGGGAAAAAACAAAAGGAAATTTCTTCCAACAACCGGTTCTCCAAACTGCTTAGAAAGTTACCAACCGGTTCTCCCGAATAGGTGCGAACCGGCTGAATCCCACCACTGTTGCCCTCCCACCCTTAAGATTCCAGGTCAGGGAAATTTCAGCTTCTGCTTTCTTGTGACTGATCGTCACCTGACAAGAACAACAGATGTTGCGAAGTTGTGCCTAAACGCCAGTTCTGTTTGCCGCAAGGAATCGGTGGGCCATTATTCTTGCTTTGCCTGCAGTAGTATTTCCAAATCTATTTTGTCTTGATTGTATGGATGTTTTTATCTTATCCTCTGTCTGATCTATGATTGTAATAAATTTGTCATCCTCATTCCATTAAAGGTGGATGTGTCCTTTTATCTTTTTTTTTCCCATTTTATTTTAAAGCAACAGGCTCAGTTGAAAAGCAGAGGGAAGGGTATGGTATAGGCAGTCCTCGGTTTACAACCGGAACTGAGCCCAAATTTCTGTTGCTAAGTGAGACATTTGTTAAACGAGTTCTGTCCCCTTTCACGACCTTTCTTGGCACTTGTTAAGTGAATCACTGCAGATGGCTTGGCTTGTCAGATGGTCGCAAAAGTGGATCACACGATCCCGGGATACGGCAGCCATCATGAATACATGCCAGTTGCCATCTGATTTGGATCACAGGAGCATGGGGGTGCTGCAATGGTCGTAAGTGTGAAGAACTGTCATAAGTCACTTTTTTTTCAGTGCCGTTGTGACTTCGAACGGTCACTGAACAAACAAGTTGTAAGTTGAGGACTATTGGTACCAATCGCTCCTAGGCACAGCCAAGTTCTCTTGTGGATGCCCCTAGATGGGTTTCTCCCTTCATTCTGGACAGAAAGAAAGAAAGAAGGAAGGAAGGAAGGAAGGAAGGAAGGAAGGAAGGAAGGAAGGGGGAAGAAAGTAAGGTTAGGGAGCGAGAAAAAGCGGAAAGGAAGAGGGAGGGAGGGAGAGAGGAGGGAAGGAAGGAAGAAAAAGAAAGAGGGAGGAAAGGAAGGGAGGGAGGGAGGAAAAGGAAGAGGGAGGGAGGGAGAGAGGAGGGAAGGAAGGAAGAAAAAGAAAGAGAGGAAACGAAGGAAGGGAGGGAGGGAGGAAAAGAGGAAAGGAAGAGGGAGGGAGGGAGGGAGGGAGAGCGGAGGGAAGGAAGGAAGAAAAAGAAAGAAAGAGGGAGGAAAGGAAGGGAGGGAGGAAAAGAAGAAAGGAAGAAAAAGGGAGGGAGGGAGAGAGGAGGGGAGGAAGTAAGAAAAAGAAAGAAAGAAAGAAAGAAAGAATGAAAGAGAGAGAGAGAGAGAATGTTGGAATGATGACTGAGCAGCAAATTCGCTTTGACAGTAATTGGTGGCTGTATTTTGGGATGTGACTAATGATTTTACTAAGCCTGAGAAGGGAAATTATTTCACGTTCCTTCACATTACTGGAAAGTAGCCTGGTGGATTTCGCTGCCTGCCTTGTCATCTCCAATCTGACAACTTTGTTTTTTGCTGGGTCTTCCTTGCTCGGTTGGGGAGGGCTGGACCATATGCAGACCCCCCCCACACTCTGCACCCACGTCGCTTTTCTTGCAGGTGATGTTTTTGGGGAGGGTGGGATAGGTGATAAGGTGACAATTTTTTTCCTTGTGGCTTTAAGGATTAAAAACAGTAGAATCCTGGGGACGGGGGACAACAACCAAAATACATGGCCAGGTTCACAACAAAAATCTGCATCGTGGTTACGAATCGCTTTGTCCTCGTGCTCCAAGCCTCGAAGATGCTATACCCTCTTGGCATGGAATTATCTTTAATGGCGGTATTAGGCAACTTAACTCCATTCATCCATTGCACAGCAATTCCGAATCTCCAAAGTGCTATGCAAATGCAAATAAGTCTGCGAAGGCAAACAGTCCTTGAAGAAGAAGAAGAAGAAGAAGAAGAAGAGGAGGAGGAGGAGGAGGAGGAAGGAGAAGAAGGAAGGAGAAGGAGGAGGAGGAGAAGAAGAAGAAGAAGAAGAAGAAGAAGAGGAGGAGGAGGAGGAGGAGGAGGAGGAGGAGGAAGGAGAAGAAGGAAGGAGAAGGAGAAGAAGAAGAGGAGGAGGAGGAGGAAGGAGAAGAAGGAAGGAGAAGGAGGAGGAGAAGAAGAAGAGGAGGAGGAGGAGGAGGAGGAAGGAGAAGAAGGAAGGAGAAGGAGAAGGAGGAGAAGAAGAAGAAGAGAGGAGGAGGAGGAGGAGGAAGGAGAAGAAGGAAGGAGAAGAAGAAGAAAAAGAAGAAAAAGAGAAGAAGAAGAAGAAGAAGAAGAAGAAGAAGAAGAAGAAGAAGAAGAAGAAGAAGAAGAAGAAGAAGAAGAAGAAGAAGCAGCAGCTGCTGGAAGGGACATTGGAGGTCTTCTAGTCCAACCCCCTGTTCAAGCAGGAGAACCTATACTATCTATCTACCACCCACATTTAACTGGTCTAGTGCTCATCCCTCCCTCTTTCCTGGGTACGGTGGGAATTATAGTTTTTCTGGGGGGGAAAAAGCATCAGAGAAAAATATATGGGCTGCTAGCTGGCTTCTAAAAGGGACCGGGTGGCGCAGTGGCTAAGACACTGAGCTTGTCGATCAGAAAGGCCGGCAGTTCAGCAGTTCGAATCCCTAGCACCGCGTAACAGAGTGAGCTCCCTTTACTTGTCCCAGCTTCTGCCAACCTAGTAGTTTGAAAGAGGTAAAAATGCAAGTAGAAAAATAGGAACCACCTTTGGTGGGAAAGTAACAGCGTTCCGTGCGCTTTTGGTGTTTAGTCATGCCAGCCACATGACCACGGAGATGTCTTCGGACAGCGCTGGCTCTTCGGCTTTGAAACGGAGATGAGCACCGCCCCCTAGAGTCGGGAACGACTAGCACAAATGTGCGAGAGGAACCCTTACCTTCACTTTAGCCGACGTTGACCGTTCCTAGGATTTCTTGAGCCTTCCCTTCTTAAAAATGCGACTTCAGTATGTGTCCAGCTGTTGCTGCGCACGTCCAATTTTCTTCATCCCAGGCTTTGTTATGTGTGCAGTGGCTAACTGACCTTTCATACCAAATATTTGTCTTGCCTTTTGTCTCTGGAGCTGGGCTCACTGCTCTCCCAGGGACAGATATAGCTCAGTTGCTAACAGTATATTTTGTGCCTAGCACCCTCCCAAGCAACAAGCATCTGAAAAGAATTACACACACACACAAACACACACATATGTTGTGGCTCGGCAGGAGCCGTTGGAGCTGCCACCAGACTCCGATAGCGAGGGGTCTTATGAGTCGACTCTGGGAGGATGCGGAGGACCCTGCGACAGGGTTCTGACTCCGAGCAGTGCGCAGGGAGATTAGTTGGTCACCAGGTGACGCCTGAGCCATGGATCAGTGGGAGGAGACAAGAGAGAATGACACAAAATCCACCTGTGAGTTGTTCCGGATGCACGCAGGCGAAGGGCTACTCGGCGTAAAGAACAACTGAGTAATTACAGGACGTGATTACGAGCAGCTGTGGCTCATTAAGATCTCCTCCTGATTATAAAAGAGACTGTTTGTGCCACGCCCTTCTTGCAGAAGTCAACATTCACGAATTAAGAGAAACCAACTTGGAGAAGTGGTTTGCTGTGAGAAGCCTGTTTGCAGTGCTGCGTCGGTGTGAAGGACTTTTTGCCAGAGTGATTATCTCTTTGTTTATTTTGGCTTGCAGCCAACAAGAGTCCGGACTGATTAAAACATTCTTTCGTACGTCTGTTTTGCTTTAGTTCCTGACGGAGAAGGGGGGGTCAGAACACACACACACACACACACACACACACACACACACACACACACACACACACACACACACACACACACATTAAAGGTGCATGCATTGGGCCAAAGAGATGGATGTTCCCAAATTTGCCATCTTGTTGCTGGCATCATGTAGGAAAGGAAGGCAATTTGGATACTATGTCAAGAAGATGATATATTTACAGATATTTACAGAATTAACAGAGTTGGAAGAGACCTTGTAGGTCATCTAGTCCAACCTTCCCATGCCCAAGCAGGAAACCTTACAGCATTTCTGACAAATGGCAGTCCAGTCTCTTCTTGAAAGCCTCCAGTGATGAAGCTCCCACAACTTCTGAAGGCAACTTCTGTTCTCTTGGTTGATTGCTCTCATTATCAGAAAATTTCTCCCTTATTTCCAGATTGAATCTCTCTTTATCAGTTTCCATCCATTATGCTAGTCTGGCCTTCAAGTGCTTTGGAAAATAGCTTGATCCCTCCTCTCTGTGGCAGCCCCTCAAATATTAGAAGACTGCCATCATGTCTCCCTGGTCCTTCTCTTCACTAGACCAGCCATGCCCAGTTCCTGCATCCATCCATTGTATGTTTTACTCTCCAGTCCCCTAATCATCCTGGTTGCTCTTCTCTGCCACTCTTTCTACTGTCTCAACATCTTTTTTCGTATTGTGGTGACCAAAACTGGATCCAGTACTCTAGGTGTGGTCTTACTAAGGCTTTATAGATTGGTATTAGTACCTCACTTGATCTTGATTGTATTCCTCCTGCTAATGCAATTTAGGATTGCATGACGGTGCTGGGTTAAGAGAGGCTATTTCAAATAAGGGTAGAGTGCTTAGTTCCTCTATCTTGCCCTTCCGGGATGGGCAGAACAAGCCGCGTGAAGCCAAAACCGAGCCGAGTTCAGCGTGGTCTTCTGCAACTCGGAAGATGTGGCTGAGTGTCCAAGGGAGTCAGAAGGAGGAGTCAAACAAGGAATTAGTCTGGAATCATTAATAGGCGTAAGAGAGTAAGGTCTGTCCCCACTCGAATGCTGGTCTGATCCACGTGTAAAACATCACTCCGGGAAGATTCCTGTAAAATAGGCTTTGAGCAATAAAGTAGCCGATTGAAGTCTTCGTATGAATCTGGTTGGTCGTGCCTGACATTGAGCTAAGTAGCACTGGTTTTTTTTATGCTTCCGACTACAGGTGTGGCGTGTGTCTCCTCTGCTGCTCTCTGATTATTTAACGGTATTGCTTGACGTGGTGACCAGCCCTTGATTAACGTTACTTAGAACTGGCGGGATCCCTCTGGAGGCCAGGATATGATGGCGAGGTAGAAAAATGAGTTGGATGTCCTTTACTTTCGTAAACCTTCAAGGACTCCTGGGTGGTGAGGGCAGTAATATTGCTAGGATTTTTTTTTTAAATCCTGCAGATTGCTCTAAATCAACTCCCCCACCCCCCTGAATAACAGCTATTTTTCCTGCTGGGAGAAAATAATACAGGCATCTGACTAATTCCCCCCCTCCTTTTTCTCTTCCCCTTCTGCTGCTAATAGCAGGTCTGGGGAGGAAGGGAGAATATTTTGAGCGTGGAAGCAATAGGAAGAAACTTAGAAGATGGTCCCGAGATCCTGAGTCACATCTGTTTCCACCCTCAGGGCACCTTCTTGCAAATGGAAGAGTTCTAGTTTCCGGTAAACCCAGAGTAGATTTTCTTGGTTCCTTCCCCCTTCTATGAGAGCAGGTTGGGTCCCGGAACGGCTGCATCGCAGGCTGGCATTCAATGGGGGCAGCATTCCTCCTCTCCCCAATGACGGGGAGGTAACCAAAATAATGAAGGACCAGTGGGATTTCTGTCTGCAGGGCCAGCCAGCTATTCACAAGGGGAAGTTGGACTGATGAACTGAATATCTAAAGGCTGCAGTGGGCGGATGCACAGCAGGCCAGTTTGGTCTAATAGTTAAGGGTTCACCGTCAAAAGGGCGCCCGACTAAACCGCGGTGACAAAACCGCGAGTTCTAAACTGCGCTGACGAATGAGCGCTGAAGCGCGCCGACCACAGCGCGCCGACAGAAGCGTGCTCTAAACCTAGCCCTAACCCTAACCCTAAACCTAACCTTACCTTAACTTAAATCGTGCTTCTGTTGGCGCGCTGTTGTTGGCGCGCTGTTGGCGCGTTGATGACGTGGTTTTAGCGCCATGGTTTTGTCGGCACGGTTTTGTCGTGCGCGCATTTGTCAGGTCATGGTAGTTAAGGCAGCTGGCTAGAAAATGGGTGATCCTGAGTTCAAGTTCTGCCTTAGGCATGAAAGCCAGCTCAGTGACTTTGGGCCATTCACCAGGAGACTGTGAGTTCTAGTCCTGCCTTAAGCATGAAAGCTGCTGGAGGACTTTGGGTCAATCGCCAGGAGATGGTGAGTTCTAGTCCTGACTTAGGAGTGAAAGCTAACTTGGTGACTTTGCGCCTATCACCAGGAGACTGTGCGTTCTAGTTCTGCCTTAGGTATGAAAGCCAGTTGGTTGTCTTTAAGGCTATCACTAGGAGACTGTGAGATCTAGTCCTCCATTAGGAGTGAAAGCCAACTGGGTGACTTTGGGCCAGTCACTCTCTGTCAGCCTAACCTCCCTCACAGGGCTGTTGTTGTGGGGAAACTAGGAGACATAAGGCATGTTGGACATGTTATTTGTAAAATAATCAAGGCAGGATGCCAGTAAATGAAATGATGATGATGATGATGATGATGATGATGATAATAATGATCACATACTCAGCTGCTGTAAAAAAATCACGCAGACTGATTATAAATTGCGGCACAATTCAGTAGCACAAATGATCCATTGGAATTTGTGCAAAAATTATAATATTAAAACAGCCACAAACTGGTGGGAACATCAGCCTGAAAAAGTCACCGAAAATCAGATGGTCAAGATCTTGTGGGATTTTCGCATACAAACGGACAAAATACTGGCGCATAATACACCAGACATCACACTGGTTGAGAAAAATAAGGTCACAATCATAGACATCGCAATACCAGGTGATAGCAGGGTCGCCGAGAAGGAGCATGAAAAAATCGCGAAATACCAGGACTTAAAAATCGAAATTCAACGACTATGGCACAAACCAGCAGTGGTAATTCCAGTGGTCATTGGCACACTGGGTGCTATTCCAAAAGCACTGAATTACATTTAAAACAGTTAAAAATTGACAAAATCACCATCAGTCAAATGCAAAAAGACGCACTGCTTGGATCCGCATGCATATTACGAAAATACGTACGACGTCCTAGGTCCCTGGGTGGGCCGACTATAACCAATGGCCAAATCCGACGAAACAACTGGCCGCTGTGATACAATTCTGTTGTTGCGAATATATAATATTAGGACTCGAGTTGTTGAGCTACCAACCAGCCCCAAAGGCTGTGAATCTCACCAAAGATTAACCACATAATAATAATAATAATAATAATAATAATAATAATAATAATAATAATATAATAAATGGAGAAAATTAGGAGAGGAAGGACATTTCCTCATCCCATCAGATCTTCTCCTCTTCTGACTTCCTATGGAAGAAAAGGCTGCTTGAACAAAATGGCAGATCTCAAAACCGCAGCCTGCCTGGCCCCCCCCTCCCATTGAAGACCCCCACCCTCAGCAAGCGGCTGTTTGCCAATAAAACTGCAACCTTGAGACAGGTGTGTGTGGGGGTGACGTGTGGTTTGGAACTCATGCAGCCACCACCAAAGGAAGGACAGGGGAGAACTATAACAGACAGAGCACAATGTAAGGAAAGCTGCAAGATGCTGGGCATTAGGAAGAGAAAGAGGAGAAAGAGGAAGAGGAGGAGAAGGAGGAGGAGGAAGAGGAAGACATGGAGGAGGAAAAGAAGGAAGAAAAAGAGGAAGGGGGGAAGGAGGAGGAGGAAGAGGAGAAGGAGGAGGAGGGGAGGAGAAGTGGGAGGAGGAGGAATAAGATGTGTAGGAGGAGGAGGAGGAAGAAGAAGACATGGAGGAGGAAAAGGAGGAAGAAAAAGAGGAAGGGGAGAAGGAGAAGGGGGAGGGGAGGAGAAGATGTGGAGGAGGAGGAGGAAGAAGACATGGAGGAGGAAAAGAAGGGGAAAAAGAGGAAGGGGGAAGGAGAAGGAGGAGGGGAGGAGGAGGAAGAAGATGTGGAGGAGGAGGAAGAGGAAAAGAGGAGGAGGAGGAAGGAGGAGGACAGAAAGAAAAGGAGGAAGAAAAAGAGGGAGAAGGAGGAGGAAAAGGAGGAGGAGGAGGAGGAGGAGGAGGGGAAGAGGAGAAGGGGGAGGAAGAAGAAGACATGGAGGAGGAAAAGGAGGAAGAAAAAGAGGAAGGGGAGAAGGAGGAGGAGGAGGGGAGGAGAAGGGGGAGGAGGAAGAAAATGTGGAGGAGGAGGAGGAGAGAGGAGGAGGAGGAGGAGGAGGAGAAGACTCACAGAGAGGAGACTAAGACCAAAACAGGCTTAAGAAAGATATTTTGATGTAGAAAAGCAATAAGGCAGAACATTGTATGTAGGTAATTATAATAGAGTAGTCGGAAATAGTCCAAACATTGGCATAGCAATAGTAATTGAAGTGTAGTATGTATTGTAGTAGTAATTATCACTTTAATTATCCCAGGCTGGCTGGGGAATCCTGGGAGTTGAAGTCCACACATCCCAAAGCTGCCAAGGTTGAGAAACACTGGGATACAAATCAGTATACTATATTTGTTCTTTTTTTTTTTACAAATTAGCTATTTGTTTTTTACAAATTAAAACATCTCCCTAATCCTTTCAGGGAGGTTTAAAGAGACTACGCATCCAAGTCCTCAACGTACGGCCGCAATTTTTGAGCCCAAAATTACCATCGCTAAGCGAGGCAGTTGGAAAACGAGTTGCGCCTCGTTGTACAACTTTTTGGCCGCTGTTGTTGAGCGGATGGCTGTCGCTGTTAAGGGAATGGGGATTTTGCAGTATCTTCCCCCAGGAGTGGGGAGGGGGATAGGGATTTTGCAGCATCCCTCCCTGCCACGCCCACCAGGCCACACCCAGAGAACCAGGAACAAAAAATAATAATGAATTTCACCTCTGCCACAGGGTGCAAAGGTAGGTGTGTGGTTTGTGGGGGGGGGGGGAAGCAAAGCTTACCAGGGAGAGAAATTCAGGCAGGCATCCAACCTGTCCCCTGCCAGATCACGGGGTCAACCTGGCCAAGCGCATGAGGAATTGAGGTTCCCAGTGGGCCAGAGGGAGAGTAAGAAGGCCCGGCCGCTGCCAAGGGCAAGTGGGTATAATTCATTCCTGTTTGTCAAGATTTAATGAAACTCTTTCTCTTCCCTGGAGACCCCTGGTGTTCTCAGAAGCTGGGTTGGAGCTGCTCCTGCTTAGGAGGCAGAATGAGAAGGCTGCCAAGGGAAAGGAAAGGGCTTTTGACAGAACAACAAGAGACGGGAGGGACCTTGGAGGTTCTCTAGTCCAACCCTCTGCTCAAGCAGCAAACCTTAGACCAGGCGTGTCAAACGCCATTTGATTGAGGGCTGCATCAGGGTCATGTTTGACCTCGGAGGGCCTGGGGGTGGCCGTGGTAGGCATGACATGGGACTCGGGTTGGGGGGGGAGCACCTGTGGTGGCCAAGGCAGGACTTCCCTCAGAACCTTAGTCTCATAATCTTCCTTCCTTCCTTCCTTCCTTCCTTCCTTCCTTCCTTCCTTCCTTCCTTCCTTCCTTCCTTCCTTCCTTCCTTTTCTTCTTTTTCCTTCCCTCTTCATTCTCCGTTTCTCTTCCCTTCCTCTTTCCTTATCCTTCCTTCCTTCCTTCCTTCCTTCCTTCCTTCCTTCCATTTCTTCTTTTTCCTTCCCTCTTCATTCTCCTTTTCTCTTCCCTTCACTCTTTCCTTATTTTTCCTTATTTTTTCTTCCTTCCTTCCTTCCTTCCTTCCATTTCTTCTTTTTCCTTCCCTCTTCATTCTCCTTTTCTCTTCCCTAACCTCTTTCCTTATTTTTTCTTCCTTCCTTCCTTCCTTCCTTCCTTCCTTCCTTCCTTCCTTCCTTCCTTCCTTCCTTCCTTTTGTTTGTTTTTTGGATTTACATGCCGCCCTTCTCCCAAAGGACTCAGAGCGGCGTACAACTAAAAAAAAAACATTAGACTTATATACCGCTTCATAGGGCTTTCAGCCCTCTCTAAGCGGTTTACAGAGTCAGCATATCGCCCCCACAGTCTGGGTCCTCATTTTACCCACCTCGGAAGGATGGAAGGCTGAGTCAACCTTGAGCCTGTTGAGATTTGAACCGCCGAACTGCAGATAGCAGTCAGCTGAAGTGGCCTGCAGTACTGCACTCTACCCACTGCGCCACCTCGGCTCAGTGGTGGGATTCAAATAATTTATCAACCGGTTCTCTGCCCTAATGACCAGCATGGTAGGTGGGGCTTGGTGGTCATGTGACTGGGTGGGCGTGGCCAACTCAACATCACTCACGTTGATGGGCGCTTCGCCTTAGCTGTTACAATGTAATAAGGGTTAACAGAGAGGCAGTTTCTGTAAGCAGGGCAATAAAGATTAGCTAGAAACAACACCAGAATGTTTCCTTCCTGCCTTCCTTACAGGATTAGCCCTGGAAAGTGGAAAGAAACAAAAAGAGATTTCTTCCAACAACCGGTTCTCTGAACTGCTTAGAAAGTTAACAACCGGTTCTCCCGAATAGGTGCGAACTGGCTGAATCCCATTACTGCTTTTAGCCTCCTTATCGTGAACCTCCTCACCAAGTGCAAGATTCAAATCCTCTCCACCCAGTGAGATTGCACTTCACTGCATCTAATCGTCCCTTATTGTGGTTATTGGTTTGGCTTGTTTTGTTCTGTTTTGGAAATCTTGACTTGCAAATTTCGCTTGGTTCGAAGAGGCGGCTGGCTTGCTTCCTCCAGCCTTCCAAGATTTCGTCAATCCTCCTTTGTCTGCCTGGCTGATTGGAGGGAGCAGCAGTCACTTGAGAAGACGTCAGTCCATCCATATAATGGGGGGGAAAATGCTCATTGCCGTCAGAAAAACAAGACGTTGAAAGAGGGACGCCCCCCCCTCCCCTCCCCAAAGCCATTGAAATCAACCCACTGGTCTTAAGAAACAGACCCTTGTCAAATAGACGGCCTCCTTCCCTCCCTGGATTGCAGGATCCAAACCAGTGGGTGCTCTGAGAAGCGGATGCAAAATCCCAGAAGGAGCAGGAGGACCCAAGGAACAGAAGGGACCCTGGAGGTCATCTAGTCCAACCCCCTGCTTAAGCAGGAAACGTATTTCACATACGTGAAAGAGCCGAGGTGGCGCAGTGGTTAGGGTGCAGTACTGCAGGCCACTTCAGCTGATTGTTATCTGCAGTTCAGCGGTTCTAATCTCACCGGCTCAAGGTTGACTCAGCCTTCCATCCTTCCGAGGTGGGTAAAATGAGGACCCAGACTATGGGGGCGATATGCTGACTCTGTAAACCGCTTAGAGAGGGCTGAAAGCCCTATGAAGCGGTATATAAGTCTAACTGCTATTGCTATTGCTATTGCTACATGCGGTCCTTGAGTAAAATGCCCTCCTTTGTCACTAAATTGGGTATTAAGTAGGTGTACACCTTAAACCATGACACTGGTGTGGAGAATTGCTGGCTTCTGCCTGTCCTTAGGAAATTCTCTGGAAGCCTGAAGATGGCCCTGATTTGGTCCCCAGACATGCCTGTAGGATAGGGGTGAGGTTGGCTTGGAGGGAGGGGGGGAATAAATACAGTAATGACCTATTGATATTTATAGCCCAGGATTGAATTTATGAGATCGATGCTTTCTAAGCTTGGTTGTTTTATGGCAGATGTTTCATCACCCAACTAGGTAACATCATCAGTGCTAGAAGGGGGAAATGGGCTCTCACCAGCTTCTTGGTGCAGCCATTGGTCTGGTTTGGCTTGAGAGCAAACCCCACTCCTTTCTAGCACTGAGGATGTTACCTAGTTGGGTAATAACAGAGCCGAGGTGGCGCAGTGGTTAGAGTGCAGTACTGCAGGCTACTTCAGCTGACTGCTAGTTCGATAGTTCGGCTGTTCAAATCTCACCGGCTCAGGGTTGACTCAGCCGTCCATCCTTCCGAGGTGGGTAAAATGAGGACCCGGATTGTTGTTGGGGCAATATGCTGACTCTGTAAACCGCTTAGAGAGGGCTGAACGCCCTATGAAGCGGTATATAAGTCTAACTGCTATTGCTATTGCTAATAAGATGTTTGCAAGAAAAGAGCCCAGCTCAGAGAGCACCAAGGATCCCAAGTTGTTGTTGTTGTTGTTGTCGTCGTCGTCGTCGTCCTCCTCCTCCTCCTCCTCCTCCTCCTCCTCCTCCTCCTCCTCGCAGCCTCACTAGCCCTGATGGTGTTATCCATTTGGGTAATGAAATGTCTGCAAGAAAAGAGCCTAGCTCAGAGAGCACCAAGGATCCCACATTCTCCTCCTCCTCCTCCTCCTCCTCCTCCTCCTCCTCCTCCTCCTCCTCCTCCTCCTCCTCCTCCTCCTCCTCCTCCTCACGGCCTCACTAGCCCTGATGGTGTTATCCATTTGGGTAATGAAATGTCTGCAAGAAAAGAGCCAAGCTTAGAGAGCATCAAGGATTTCACAGTCTTCCTCCTCCCCCTCACTAGCACTGATGATGTTACCTTGTTGGGTAATGAAATGTCTGTAAAAAAAGAACCAAGTTCCGAGAGCATCAAGGATTTCACAGTTGTTGTTGCTGCCCTCCTCCTCCTCCTCTTCCCACTTCCATCTGCAAACCTCCCTAACTCTGATGAGGTTACCTCATTTGCTCAATGAAACCCTTGCAAGGAGACCCCCGAGGACCCTCCATTAATGACCTAGCCAGGGCTGCCCTTCGTTCCTGACGTTCCCCGGTTCGAAAGCATCCATCTGGCTCCCCTTGGCACATGGAGACCACTTGCTGGGCTTCCTCAAGAGGTTTCAATTATACCCTTTAATGAAATAATCCTTGGGCTCCTGCCCAACTGGTTTGCGAATGCCACCACCCCCCACCACTGGTGTGTGCTCTCCCCCTCCTCCCTTTCCCAGATGCATATCTTCCTGGGTGTCCTCCCCCTCCCCTCTCCCTCCCCCACCTCTTCCCTACTACCCATGGCATTGGCTGGCACGGAGCCTTGCAGCCTTCTCCTGGCCCCCTCCACTCCCTCTCCTCCTCGTGCTTAGAAATGAATCAAGTCCTTGGAATGAGGCCTTAATAGATTGCCGGGCATCGGTGCCAAGTGCTAGCGAGGAGACCGTCCCTGTGCCAAAAGGGGGCTATCTGATCACACACAGGAGTGGGGAGGGGGGGTGGGCCCTTCCACTTGGCACCAGAAACACCAGAGTCTGCAAAGGGCCATGGAACAAGAGCTCCCAGCCCAGCCCTGGGTTTCTCGGGGTGAGGAAAAGGCTACGGTTGGGTTCCTCCTCAGAAGGTTGGATCCTTCTGACCGCCACCCTCCTTTGATGCTACGGTTCAGGAGGACGTCCTAAAGCAGAGGCGAGGAGGGCCTTTGGCCCTCCAGATGTGGTTGGAACAGATCGGCTAAGTGTGTGTGTGTTGGGTTTGAGATCAATGAGCCCTTGCAATTCATCCGGGGGTTTCGCGCCACACCTGGACTGCGAGGGGAAGAACGCCGGCGCTTTTCAAGATTGGATTGGTGGCCTCCAGCTTTTTGTGGTGGCGTTGTGGCTTTTTAAAGAATAAAATAAAAAAAACAGCAGGCGTTGCAGAGGCCAGGAAAACGGTGGAAGGCCGAGCTGCCACGCCGAAGGAAGCCCACTACCGCGATTGTGCGCCCCTCCAGATGGTGTTGCATTGTATGGCCTTGCACGCCCGTGTGCGTTTTTGGTCTGTTGGAGGATTGCATTCCGCAGCCCACAGAGGCAGGCAGGCAGGCAGGCAGGCAGGCAGGCAAGCTGGATGTTGGTGGTGTTTTTTTTGCAAAATTGAGGGAAACGATGATGAATGGGATGGATTTGACCGAATGCCGTCCCAGTCCATCCTGCAGGGAGGCCTCCCACCCCCACTTTCCCTGCCCTCCAAGTGTCCATCAACAAAATTGGGTGGACTGGGCTGATTTTGTGGGTGCACAATGGTCCATTCTCTGCTCCCTGGCTGGGATAAGGGGCCCCCTGTGCAGAGATTGAAGGCACACACAGAGCTGCCTCTGAGGCCTTTGTTCCCGGCCTGGAGGCCTGCTTTTCTTCCCCTCTTCTCCCTCCACCAGATGAGCCAGGAGCTGTCATCTCTGCCTGGCACCAGATGAAAAGGGAGGGGAAACAGCCCAGCAGCTCTCGGGAGAGAAGCATCGGCTTCTTATTCTGGAGCCCCGGGGGGAGAGGGAAGTAACCTGTTATGGTTCTAAGGTGCCTCCAAGGGCAGGGGCACTCTACCTGGAGGGTGGGCTTGGAATGAAGCCCCCCAGAATGCGAGAGAAGCCTGGAGCTCATTCTGGGTTGGTAGCCTCCTCTGGGAACAAGGTCCTGGGCTCAGTGAACCTGCTTCTCCTTAGGTAAAAGTAAAGGTTCCCCTCGCACATATGTGCGAGTCGTTCCTGACTCTAGGGGGCAGTGCCCATGTCCGTTTCAAGGCTGAAGAGCCACCGAGTCCAAAGACGTCTCCGCGGTCGTGGTTCCAGCATGACTTAATGCCAAAGGCCCACAGAACGCTGTTATCTTCCCACCAAAGGTGGTCCCTATTTTTCTACTTGCATTTTTTATGTGCTTTCGAACTGCTAGGTTGGCAGAAGCTGGGTCAAGCAACGGGAGCTCACTCCGTTATGCGGCGCTAGGGATTCAAACCACCGAACTTTCTGATATACTAGGTCAGTGTCGTAGCCACTGAGCCACCACGTCCTTAAGATAACCTAAAATAGATCTGCTCTCGCTTCAGGCAGTCCTTGGCTTGGTTGCAGAATATTCATCGTTGAGCCAGATTGATAAACGAGGCATCACCTGACCACGGTTTGCCAGCTTCCCAGCCAGCTTCCCCATTGGCTCCATCGGTGGTCATGTGACCCTGAGATGCTACAAACCATCATCAACCCAAGCCGGTTGCCCAAGTGCCCGAATTTTGCTCGTGTGACCACGAGGATGCTGTGACCGTCGTAAGTGAGGGGACCAGTCCTAAGTCGCTTTATTTCAGCGCCGTTGTAACCCTGAACGGTCACAAAGTCAAGGACTACCTCTATTTGCTCTTCCTGGCATTCTTCCCTGCTTAGGCGAGGCAGTGTGCTTAAATCAGAATAGAGCAGGAAGGGACCTTGGAGGTCTTCTAGTCCACCCCGTGCTCCAGCAGGAGACCTTGTACCATTTCGGACAGCTGGCTGTCCAATCTCTTCTTAAAAACCTCCAGTGATGAATCACTTACAACTTCTGGTGGCAAGCGGTTCCACTGATTAATTGTCCTCACTGTTAGGAAGTTTCTCCTTAATCCCACGTTGCTTCTCTCCTTGGTTATTGGTATCTCCATTCCAGGGGTGGGTTTCTCGCCCCGTTCCAACCGGTTCGGTTGGAACGAGGCCGGCGGCGTCCTCGCGCATGCATGCGGCTTGCGCATGCGTACTAGCATCTGCGCGATGCTCCAGCTGCTCCTGGAGGATCGCGCAGGCGCTGTATGCATTCTGCGCATGCGTGGAAGCGCAGAATTCGTAAAAACCGGGCAAGGAGCGGGCGCGGGTGTGCGGGCGCGCGCGGGCGCAGGGGGGGGGGGGCTTCGCCGTTCCCGGAAGTTACTTACTTCTGGGTTCGGCGACCAACCGGATCGCAGGGACCGGTGCGAACCGGTTGAAACCCACCCCTGCTCCATTCCATGGTTTCTTTTCTTGCCTTCTGGTTCTTTGGGAAATAAGTTGAACTCCCCCCCCCACCTCCCCAAGGATTTTAAGAAGAAACCCCAAACCATCATCCTTGAAAGCCAACCGGCCGCAGTTGGTGAAAGGCATGGATTCTTCGCTTTAACATCCTCATCTGGAATTGCCAAGATACTCGCGGGGGGCTCCCCAGCCGCCGACGCCTTGCTGCACAGCAATTTGCATGGCTGCCGAAACAATCCAGAACGGCTTCACCTCCGTTCTCGCCCACAAGGTTCACCTGACCTTCTCCGTCAGCGGATCAGCGGGGTTTCTCTTGAGCTCCCGGGTTCTCCCGCTGCTCCCGGAGGTTGTGGGTCTGTCTGCGTGCGTGCGTATTTTCTCTCCGGGAAGCGCCAAAGACCCAGAACCTGGGTGTTGCTTTTTAAAGTCAAGCATCTGTGCGTTACGTGGGAGCCAGCCTGTTCGGTGTTGGTCTGTTGCAACATATTGCTTCAACAGGCTAACATGGCCACCCATCTGGAAGCATATTTTTTTTGCGTGAGACAGAATATTGTGGCTTCTCTCGTATCTCTGACGATGCCTAGAAAGCGTGCCAGGGGCTGTTGGGATCGCAGATGCGGCCCTGTCTGGGCTGAGCCACTCCGGCTGCTTCCAAACGCCCAGCGTGACCTTGATTTAAAACCGTCCCTTGCTGGGGCCTTTTTGAAATGGCCTTTTCCATCAGCTGGCCTGGAATGTAAAAAAAAACCCCCAAACCTCCCACTTACCCTGTGTTTACCTGGACTTCCGACAGATAAATAACTGTTTTTTAAACACCGGAGGCTGTAAAAAGCTGATCATCTCAGATGGAGTGAGCGACGTTGTTAAAATATAGGAGGTGCTTAAATTTGATGGAGGGGAATATGAAAACGAACACCACCTCTCCTCTTTTCTTCACGATGGGATGGCAGAGAGAGCTGGCGAAAGGCTCGCTCCCGGCTGAAGCTGCAGAATTTTAAGAGGTGTGTGGGGAGGGGAGGAACAATATGGTCTTGAAATAGCTAGAGGGGTTCCACCTTGAAGGTTTGAGCCACGAAGAGCATTTCTGGACCCTTTGGAAGATCTTGAGCCCCAGGTCCCAAGGAGATGGGTTTGGGTACCATGAAGGAGTGGCCTGGGGACAGGGGTGGGTTCCTGCCAGTTCTAACCTCTTCTATAGAGGTGGTTCCACAAATCTACAGTGCTGTTTAGAACCGGTTCCAGCTCCACCACCCCCCCCCGCCCGTCCACACATCATCAAGATGAAGAGCAAGAGGAGGAATTCTGGGAGTTGAAGTCCACAAGTCTTAAAGCTGTCAAGTTTGAACACCCCTGGGTTTTTTTTTTCTAAAGAGTTAGGGGTGCAAGGGTCTTGTAACTTGATAGCTTTAAGACTTGCGTGCTTCAAATGCCAGAGTTTCTGAGCCAACATTTTGGTTGCTAAGCAAGAGCGTTGTTAAGTGAGTTTCACCACATTTTACAAGTTGGCCATGCCCACCCAGTCACATGGCTGGCAAGCCACTCTTATTCGGTCACATGGCCAGCAAGCCACTCCCACCCGGTCACATGACTGGTAAGCCATCAAACGGGGCAAAACTCACTTAGCCAATGTCTCACTTAGCAACATTGTGGTCGTAAGTGGAGGCCTACCTGGACTCCTTTTCCATCTTGGTGCATTCTAGATAGAATAGAATAAGAATAGAGTAGAATTGAATAAGAATAAGAATAGAATAGAAGAATAGAATAGAATAGAGTAGAATTGAATAAGAATAGAACAATAGAATAGAATAGAATAGAAGAATAGAATAGAGTAGAATTGAATAAGAATAGAAGAATAGAATAGAATAGAATAGAATTCTGTATTGGCCAAGTGTGATTGGACACACAAGGAATTTTTCTTTGGTGCAGATGTCTCACCATACATAAAAAGACAAGATACATTCATCAAGAATCATAAGGTAGAACACTTAATGATAGCCACAGGGTACAAATAAGCAATCAGGAAACAATCAATATCAATACAAATCGTAAGGATATAAGCAATAAAGTTACAGTTACAACAATAACAAAAGTTACCTCTACAATACCCATCATCCCAAGTCATGGGCCATGCAGTCCTGGGCTGATGGGAACCGTAGTCCCCCAAATATCCGGAAGGAACTCAAGTGATATGGACGACTGGCTTCCCAGCGGAGAAATAGCTTCATTTTAACCTGGCCTTAGTTTTTTTTCCGTTTGGGGCTGACCTGCGAGCTGGTGATGGTGGTGGGCACCTGGGACTTACACAATAATGCCAGTGTGGAACATTGCCATCTCTAAATCAACCCCTCTTTTGATTGGGATCTTTCCTCACTGGGGTTTTTCTTTTGTGTGTGTGGGTGTGTGTGTGAGTGTGCGGCAGATCCTCTGATGGGGGAAGATGTTTTTTTTTCCCCTTTTTAATGTTTGGAGACCCCAGTTCATTTAACAGTTTGTTCTCTTCCATTGTTTTAGAGCTCCTTCGGGCTCCTTCCCGTCCAAATGTAAAAACTAAAAATAAAATAATCGGCTGCCAGCCAGCCAATCCAAACGACTTGCTAAGAGGGAACCCCCCCCCCCGCCCCAAATCCCCTCTGCTGGTGTGCCTGTTTTCAGAGGGACGAAAGGTACATTGATTTCTTATTTTGCCTTATTTTCGGGTTTGTAGGGGGAGAAGTAAGATTAGGAGCCTGGCAGAGCATGGAAGCTGGAACCCAACCCTGGATGCTCAGATGCCGCTATTCCTGCTTTCCCGGTAGCTTCCGGCAAGGCTCCTCCCGCCCCTCCTTTGCAACGGGGAGGCAGTTTTTCTTTTGATCATGAAAACGGATCCTCAGTGGGCTGAATTATGCCACTGGGAGCCTGCTTTGTACTCTCCCTCCCCCCACTTTCTCCCTTTGAGGTTCTGCAGCATCGCGGTCTAGAAGCAACTTGGTTTATGGGTCAAAGCGGAAGCCTGCAAAAGCAGCGCTAGCCAGCAATTGCAGGGGCCAGAGGTAGGAAATACAGGGGCCCCGGGCCCTGTTTCAGGCAGCTCCATGGAAAAGGGGAGTTAAGATGATGGAGTGGAAGTCCCAGTCCCCCCAGAATAGGCCTGGAGGAAGCCATTGAAGGGGGGGTGGGGTTGCAGCAAATTATCTCCCAGTTGTGGCATTCTTCCTCCTTCCTCCATTCTCCCTCCTCCGTTCTTCTTCCTCCATTTTTCCTCCTCCATTTCTCCATTCTTCCTCCATTTCTCCATTCTTCCCCCATTCCTCCATTCTTCCTCCTTCTCTCCTCCATTACTCCCTCCTCCATTCTCTCTCCTCCGTTCTTCCTCCATTCTTCCTCCTCCGTTCTTCTTCCTCCATTCTTCCTCCTCCATTCCTCCATTCTTCCTTCTCCATTTCTCCATTCTTCCTTCATTCTTCCTCCTCCATTCTTCCTCCTTCTCTCCTCCATTACTCCCTCCTCCATTCTCTCTCCTCTGTTCTTCTTCTTCCATTCTTCCTCATCCATTCCTCCATTCTTCCTCCTCCATTCTTCCTCCTTCTCTCCTCCATTTCTCCCTCCTCCATTCTCCTTCCTCTTCTGTTCTTCTTCCTCCATTCTTCCTCCTCCATTACTCCATTCTTCCTCCTCCATTACTCCCGCCTCCATTCTCTCTCCTCTGTTCTTCTTCCTCCATTCTTCCTCCTCCATTTTTCCATTCTTCCTCCTCCATTTTTCCATTCTTCCTCCTCCATTTCTCCATTCTTCCTCTTCCATTCCTCCATTCTTCCTCCTCCGTTCTTCTTCCTGCATTCCTCCTCCACCAGGGCTATGCGAACTCAGCTTCCGTCCCTCTGAAAGCAATGCCCATCTCCCTTGCTTCCAAGATAAGACAGGAAACTAATTGAGATCCTGCTGGAGAGCACAGCCCTGCGAGAGCTGCTCCCCCATGAGATGCTTCAGCAGGTAAATCCCTTATCTCAGCCTCTGCAGCTGGGATCGTCCCCCCCCCGGCGGCTAATGACCCCTGCAGTTGGGTTTTCTGTGGCACCAGAAGGGCTGCCAAAACAGCCGGGGTGGGGGCGAGCTCAGACCCTGCTTCCCGTTCTCTCAGCCTGGCCTGAGACCTAGCAGGCATCCGAGGGCCACTTTTGCAAGACTGATGTAGAGCGGAATTCGTCAACCCCACCGGGCTGTGGACCGGCACCGGGCTGTGGCATGCCAGAAACTGGACCATGCAAGCAAGTGGAGCCCCATCTGTGGGATACAGGCAGCGTGGAAAACCACGCTCCCTCCAGACTGTGGAAAATCCTTTCTCTCCATGGAACCAATCGCCGGTGCCCCAAAAGGTTGGGGGGCAGTGGTGGGTTTCAAAATTTTTTGGAACCTACTCTGTGGGTGTGGCCTCCTTTGTGGGAGTGGCTTGCCGGCCATGTGACCTGGTGGGAGTGGCTTGCCAGCCATGTGTTTTCTTTCTTTCTTTCTTTCTTTCTTTCTTTCTTTCTTTCTTTCTTTCCTCTCTCTCTCTTTCCTTCCTTTTGTCTCTTTGTTCCTTTGTTCTTTTTTTCTTTCATCTCCCTCTCACTCTTTTTCTTTCTTTTTTCTTTTTTTCTTTATTTATTTCTTCCTCTCTCTCTCTCTCTCTCTCTGTGTGTGTGTGTGTGTGTGTGTGTTTGTCAGTCTGTCTGTCTTTGTGTGTGTGTGTGGGGGGGGTACTGATGTATCTTGAGATTGGGAGATAAGCATACACAAATATCATTTTGGTGAGACGGGACTATTTGCAAGCTTCGTCCTAGGTTTGTCTTTTAGCCAGCTTACCACGATTCAGTCATAGAATCATAGAGCTGGGGAAGGGACCTCTGAGGTCTTCTAGTCCAACCCCTCCCCCCTTGCCCAAGGCAGGAATCCTTATATGACCCCTGGACAAATGGTTGTGCAATCTTCTCTTGAAAACTTCCATGATGAAGCACCCACAGCTCAAGGAGGCTGGCTGCTCTATTGATTAATCATTCTCACCGTCGGGAAATTCCTCCGTATTTCTGCTTGATTATCATGTCGCTAAAGCGCAGCCCAAGGGACAGCGTGAACACCCTTGTATAAAAATCGAGCTAAAAATACGGTGCGTTTAGCCGGAATGCTGGCTGGTTTTGTTCCGAACAAGCTCTATGCTGGTATGGATTTCCTCCCCATGATCGGCATGACTATAAAACAGGGGTGCCAAAATAGATTTCTTCCAGGGCCAGATCAGCATTGCTGTTCTCTTACGTACAATGGGGGGAGGGGAAAAAAGAAAAAAAAACAGAATAACAGAGTTGGAAGGGACCTTGGAGGTCTTCTAGTCCAACCCCCTGCTCAGGCAGGGAACCTCTACACCATTACAGACAAATGGTTAGCCAATCTCTTCTTAAAAACCTCCAGTGTTGGAGCATTCACAACTTCTGGAGGCAACTTCTGTTCCACTGATTAATTGTTAATAACTGTCCGGAAATTTCTCCTTAGTTAGAGAGACGGGATGGATGCCATTTGCAGCACCCTGCTGGCCCAACCAAGGTGTGAGGGGGCTGTGTGCAACCCCCCCCCTTTGGGTCAGCAGGGTACTGCAGGAGGCCAAACAGGGCACGGAGGGGGTCTGTGCAGCCTCCCTGCGCTTCATTTTGGCTGCCAGAGGCTTTGCGGCCGAGTCCTTTGCTATTTCCAGGCTGGCTCCGTGGGCCAGATTTAAGCACCTCCTTGTACCGGATCCGGCCCACGGGCCTTGAGTTTGACACCCTTGCTCTAAACCAACAAGGAAGCTTTGCAAGGTTTTCTTTGATGGGGAAAAAAAAACAGCCTGGTGTGGACAAAATAAGGGTGCCGACCAGTGGTGGGTTTCAAAAATTGTTCGAACCTACTCTGTGGGTGTGGCCTCCTTTGTGGGAGTGGCTTGCCGCCCATGTGACCGGATGGGAGCGGCTTGCCACCCATGTGACCGGATATGAAGATGCCGACGACACTTGTCAGAACCACCTTAAATTCCCTCACACACAGCACTGGCATGCATAAGAATAGGATGTAAACTTGTTTTTTAAAAGGCATCTTTGGTTTGCGTTAAAACAACTTCAACACACGCAATATTCTGATTGCACCACAAACGCAGTGATCATCCTTACCTTTCAAAGAGGCACTGAGTTTTATAAATATGAGCATGATAGTGTAGAATAATCATATCCAAGGACCAGTGGTGGGTTTCAAAAAAGTTTGGAACCTCTTCTGTAGGTGTGGCCTGTTTTCCGGGTCCACTGGTGGAACCTCTTCTAACCGGTTCGGTAGATTTGACGAACCGGTTCTACCGAATAGGTGCGAACTGGTAGGAACCCACCTCTGGTGTCGACTTTGCCAACGCTTCACAGTGAGCAACAACAGCCCACCGTACAACTTTGTGATTTAAAATCCTGAAACTTTTTGAACAGCAAAGGCAGACATAGGAAGGAGGGGAGAATTGGAGCCAGTTCTCACCAACTCACAAATTCGGATGCCAACTGTGCATACAGAATTGGAATATTTCTCTCTTGCCAACTTTGTTCCTTCCTCACACACACTTAGCTACCTTGCAAATTCCATGACAAGTGGTGACACTCCATGGTTTGACGGAACAGCGGGGGTACATTTATTCCGTGGAACTGTGTTGGCCTTGTCTCTTGCTGCCAGATCTTAATGAAACTTAACTTCCTTCTTCTTTAGCACTTACCTTCCTGAGCATTGAATTTTGAGGCTAGCTCTCCTTTTCATGGTGGTGGGTTTTCAGGAGAACTTCTGATGGCCACAAAGGAACTGGAGGGGCCTACAGGCAAGGAAGCTTTGAACCCAAAACTGGGTCGAGGACAACACACTATGGATATCTTGCCGCAACTATCTTGTGGCAAGGCCATCTCTCTGCGTCCAACGCCACAGGGCAAGTGGCCATTGGAAAATCCACGTGGGATAACTCAACACGATCAAGACAATTTTTGCCAGTAGCGATCGTGTCAAAGCAACAGGGATGGATAACATTTGTCCCACTGAATTATCCCGTGTGGCTTGTCCTGTGGCGAGTTGGCTGCGAGGCGTTGTCCCGTTTTGCTCAAAGCCAACAACTGTTTCCTACAGTTGGCATTGGATATGACCAGCCTAGAGAACAAAGAATGGGTTTGCTGAATGCCAGATGTGGCCCTTTTCATTTCTTTGGCACCAGGAAGTCCTGTCTTTTCCTCCCGATGAAAACAACTACCGTATTTTTCGGACTATAAGACGCACCGGAGTATAAGACAGGCCATTATTTAGAAGAGGTAAATTTAAAAAAAAGTGTTTGCACTCTGCAAGCCTCATTTTTTTTTTTTTTTGCAAAAAAAAGGGCATGCAGAAGGTTTGGGAGGCTTGTATACTGTTCCTGGGGGCTGGGGCTGGGGGCAAAGATGGGCAAAAATGGCCTAGATTTCTGCCCTCCCCAGCCCCCAGGAGCACCCTGCAAGCCTCCCAAACCCTCTGCACAGCCATTTTTGCAAAGGAGGCCGGGTTTTTGGTAGGCCACACATGCTATATTCAGTGTATAAGATGCACCCAGATTTTCACCCTCTTTTTTGGGGGGGAGTGCGTCTTATACTCCGAAAAATACTGTAAGTTGTTAGTTTTCAGTTCTGGAGGGTGACATGACCTGGTTAGGAAGGCAAATTATCTGTTTTAATCAACCTTCCTTCCATTGCACCCAGGAAAGGAGAGGTGCCACAGAAGAAACTTTTGCACTTGTGCAAAATATTTGCACATTTCAAACACATCCAGATCGGTGTCAGTGCAAGGAAGGTCTCCTTTTGCCCAGTTTAAGATGGCTCTTTGACCTGATCTTGCCTATGGCCCTGGCTCTAATAATGATTATTTCCCCTTCTATGCTGGAACTTGGGCTATATCTGGATGGAAAGCAGGTGTTTCCAGATGTGCTTGTTGCCAGTTGTGTGTGAAGTATGGCGAGAGAGAGAGAGAGAAGAGAGAGTGAAATAAGAAGAATCGGACTTACCCTGTTTCCCTGAAAATAAGACCTCCCTGGATAATAAGCCCAATCGGGCTTTTGAGCACATGTGCTAAAATAAGCCCTCCCCGAAACTTTTGCAACACAGCAGCAGCCATGAGGTGACCACGCTCACCTCCTCCTGCACCTCAAAAATAATAAGGCTTCCCCCAAAATAAAGCCAAGTGCTTATTTGGGGGGGGGGGTTCAAAAGTAAATGAGACCCTGTTTTATTTTGGGGGAAACACAGTAGAACAGGGGTCTCCAACCTTGGCAACTTTTGGACTTGTGGAGTTCAACCCTCCGACTTAGAACATCTAAATACAGCTTTCCCCAAACTGATGTTTTTTGGGGTTAGTTAGGCTCTGCCTTCCAAAATTTCCACTCAACGTGGCTCCCCCCCAAATGAGAATTGTGAAGGGTACAGATCCAACAGGCATAGAGGGCGCCAGGTTGGGGAAGTTGGTCCCCAACAGCTGGACATTTGCCCCCTTCTTCAATAGCAGAAAGAAGGCCCCCTGTCTGGTGAAGAAAAATGAGCCAACGGCTTAACAAAAGGCCGCCTTATCTGTTTCTGTGGGCAGCTTTGACACTTCTGGGTTTTAGCTCTGTGGCCTGTGAAGAATGCTAGGTCAGGCTCCCTTTTTACGGAGGGCGCCACTGAGTCACGGGCACCTTCAAAAGCCCCATTCTTTACCCACCCAGAGAAATTCCAGGCGGACGTGTGGAACCTCTTGTCTCCCAGTGCCAAAGCTGGAATGTTCCCAGTCCAGCATGCATTTCCCTCCTTTCCCCAGTTGAAAAAAAAAAGAGAGGCTTTAGGGTTCCGGATACACAACCTGTACGGTTGGAACGGGCCCGGCGTCACACAGTACGACGTGCGCCCATGCATTGTAGCTGCCAGCGACGCTTCCGCAAGCCTCCGCCACGCTCCAGCTGCTCGTTGGAGCGTCACACAGGTGTTGTACACGCCATGCGTGTGCGTGGAAGCGCCGAAGGCTTTAAAGGACAGGTAATGAACTCGGGCGGGCAGGTGGGCCCTCCGGAGCACCGTACCGGAACGGTACCCGTTGCTTCGGACAGGCTCCGGTACACCCGTACCGGGTCGTACTGCCTGCAACCCACCACTGGCTTTAAGGCAGAGATGGCTAACCTTTTTCTCATGGTGTGCTGAGAGCGTGCCCGCACCCATAATGCAATGTGTGTGTTCCCCACCCCTGTGCTCCCCCGCCCCTCCGCGCATGTGCATACGATCCCCCATTTCTCCATTTTGGGCCTAGTAGGCTTCCCTGGAGCTTCTTGGGAGCAAAAATGGGCCACGGGAGCTCGCACTGCACTCCCCCACACACATGCATACACATTTCCCGCATGCGCCCTACCCCCTGCGCATGGGCACCAGAGACCCCAAAATCAGCTGGCCGGCGGGAGGCACATATGCGTGCCACTTGTAGCACATGTGACATAGGTTTGCCATCATGGCTTTGGGGGTTGGGTGACCTTCCCTACAGAAGCAGGGGGCAGATGAATGCCCCCCCCCCCGATCTCAGCTCTGCCCTCTGATTTCAATAGGTCTCAAAGTCTTTGTAGATTATAATCTACAAAAGAGCCGAGGTGGCGCAGTGGTTAGGGTGCAGTACTGCAGGCCACTTCAGCTGACTGTTATCTGAAGTTCAGCGGTTCTAATCTCATCGGCTCAAGGTTGACTCATCCTTCCACCCTTCCGAGGTGGGTGAAATGAGGACCCAGACTGTGGGGGCGATATGCTGACTCTGTAAACCGCTTAGAGAGGGCTGAAAGCCCTATGAAGCGGTATATAAGCCTAACTGCTGTTGCTATTGCTATAATAATTTGTATAAAGATTGATGATACTACTAATGGGAAAAAACATGGAATTGAAAATTATTAGAGAATGTTATTAATGCTAAACTAATAGAATGATTTAGAATAGGACACCAAAACAACCTCTTTATTATTGGATATATTGAAGATGATATAATGAATCATCATGACATGAATGGATACATATTTAGAATGCCTTGTTTAAAATGGTGAAACTATAGTGACAATTAAACAAACGAAGTACAATAATAATGTATGCGAAGATATTTGATTGGCAAGAAGTGATTTTTGATAAATCTCAAGCTCATGACGATGGAAAGGACGGAGAAAGATTTTATAACCAATCGACACACTGTATGTCGTTGAAGAGGCTTTTTTACGTCACGTGTTTTGCGTGTTTAAGTTCGTTTGAAAATAAAAAATGTTATTTTTTAAAAAATATCTTCTTAGAGGCGGAAAGGGGGCGCAGTGATTCCCTCTTCTCCGTTCTAATCGATTCTGTATAATAGAGAAGAAAAAAGGTTGAACCCTCTTTCTATCAAAGCCTTCCTCGGGGACCTCCGTGCAGTGCTTTTATAATGTATATTATAAAATAACAAAAAAAGGGATAATGGGAGGACTCAGGAGAAGCCAGAGGGTGTGGCGAGGGCCTTCCGGGAATTTTGACACCTGTCAATTCGCCAAGTGACGGCCGGTGATTGGCTGGGATCTGGGGAAACTGCTGTATTACAGGCGGGACGGAAGTGTCGAACAACATGTAAATGACATTGTCGTTGTATTAATCTAATACGTACAGGGACTGTCAGGCCGCTTGGCTGGGAGCAGAGCAGAGACAGATGGGGAACGAGCGAAAGCAGCCAACATCACAAGGTTGCATGCCCTTCGCGCAATGCCGGGCCTCAGAGGGCAGCTGCCTGGCAGGAGAGGCCCCAGTTGGATGTAACTGCTGAATATGCCAACACTGGCTTTGACTGAGAAATTGGGTGTGTGTATGTATGGGGGGGGGAGGGATGTCCCAGGAGGTGGAACCTCACCACTGACCTTCTTGTCCTTGTTATAAAGATGTTGAGACTTTGGAATAAGTTCAGAGAAGGGCAAACTAAGATGACCAAAGGCCTGGAGAGGAAACCATACCAAGAACGGCTAGTTAGAGAGAAGAAGAATTAGGGGTGACATGATAGCAGGGTGATAGAGGGCAGGACAAGAAAGAAGGGTTGGAAACTAGCCAACGAGAGAAGCAATCTGGAATTAGGGAGAAGCCTCCTAACAGTGAGGACAATTAACCAAGGGAACAGCTTTGCCTTCCGAAATCGTGAGGGCTCCATCGCTGGAGGTTTTGAAGAAGAGACTGGACAGCCACTTGTCTGAGATGGTATAGGTTCTCCTGCTTGAACAGGAGGTTGGACTAGAAGACCTCCAATGTCCCTTCCAGATGCTGCTGCTGCTGCTGCTGCTGCTTCTTCTTCTTCTTCTTCTTCTTCTTCTTCTTCTTCTTCTTCTTCTTCTTCTTCTTCTTCTTCTTCTTCTCCTCCTCCTCCTCCTCCTCCTCCTCCTCCTCCTCCTTCTTCTTCTTCTGCTACTGCTTCTACTTCTACTTCTTCTTCTTCTTCTTCTACTACTACTACTACTACTACTTCTTCTTCTTCTACTTCTTCTTCTTCTTCTGCTTCTGCTTCTACTTCTACTTCTTCTTCTACTACAACAACAACTACTACTACTACTACTACTACTACTTCTCCTTCTCCTCCTCCTCCTCCTTCTTCTGCTTCTTCTTCTTCTTCTTCTTCTTCTTCTTCTTCTTCTTCTTCTTCTTCTTCTTCTGCTACTGCTTCTACTACTTCTTCTTCTACTACTACTACTACTACTTCTTCTCCTTCTTCTTCTTCTCCTTCTTCTACTACTACTTCTTCTTCTTCTGCTACTGCTTCTACTTCTACTTCTTCTTCTACTACAACAATAACTACTACTACTACTACTACTTCTTCTTCTTCTTCTTTCTTCTTCTTCTTCGCGTGGCTCAATAAACATTCACCTTCCTTAACAATGGACATTCTGGGGCTCAGTTTATGGTTATAAGTTGAGGATGACCTGTAGTGGCTGCCTCAAAGTCACCCAGGTGAGTTCATCGTCAGGTGGAAACTTCCAACCAAGGTCTCACCAACATTTTCCTGCAGAACGCCAGGAGTCCACCAGCCAGTCAAAGTCTTCTGCTCCTCCCTAGGATAGACCAAAGAAGGCCAGAGGGCAAAGTGAGGCACGATTAATTTCCTAGAACAGGTACCTGAAGGAGAACAGAATAACAGAGTTGGAAGGTACCTTGGAGGTCTTCCAGTCCAACCTCCTGACCAAGCAGGAACACTATACCACGTCAAACAAATGGTTATTCAATCTTTTCTTAAAAACCTCCAGTGATGGAGGACCCACAACTTCTGGAGGCAAGTTGTTCCACTGATTAATTGTTCTTATGGTCAGGAAATTTCTCCTTAGTTTCAGGTTGCTTCTTTCCTTGACAAGTTTCCATCTGTCGTTCTTCAGTGCTTTGGAGCAGGGGGTCACCAACCCTTTGGACCTCAGGGACCGCTAAATTCATAATTTCAAATCCGGTGAACCACTAATATAATCTGCCTAATGATTGGCTGGGTGGGCGTGGCTAGGTGGTCATGTGACTGGGTGGGCATGGCCAATTTGATGTCACTCACACCAGCCTCTACTAGCCCCTCCCCTCCCAGCCACTCCTTGCCTCCTTGCCCGGGGTCCTTCGGGCTCCAACGGGAAGCAGTTGTTGGAGCTAAGCAGCCGCCATGAGAAAGAGTTGGCAAAACAGCTCAGTTCAATTTGGATCTGACTGAGAAGGAGGATCAGCAGATGCACCTCACTGAGGACTAGGAGCATAGGCTTTCCAAGCAGAGGGAAGACCTGCGGGAGTGGCAAGGCCAGGTACCGGCGCCTGGAGACTCAACAGGCTGAGATGGTCAGCCAGTTCCAGGCCACGATGCAGTCCCACTGGAACGAGGCCCTCCGGCTCTTCGCCACCAGCAGTGCTTCCATCCAGCCTTCACCCAAAGCCCCCCACCAGGAGGCTTAAGCAGACCCCAAGTCAGAATTTCTTACCCCCTCTGACCCACAGAAAAAGACCCTGAAGGAGGGGAGACTCTCTGCAGCAACACACGTATCCATCCCAGGGGCCGTAGTTTGAGGACCCCTGATTTAGTGCAATATAAAAAATGCAAATAATTTTTCTGCGGACCACCAAAAAATTCTCACAGACCACCAGTTGGTAACTGCTGCTTTGGAGAACAGGAAGACCCCCCCCCCTCTTCTCAGGGGCAGCCCTCCCTCAAATCTTAGAACACTGCTATCATGACACCTCTGCTTCTTCTTTTCATTAAACCAGACATCTGGAAAGCCTCTACTCCTCCCTTATTCCCATCTTAGAATAGCAGATGATTCGAAATTCTGATTGGGACATAATGCCGAGGCACATTAAGAGGAATTGATGGGTCTCCTGTAACCCCTCAGAAAGTGAAGGTGGAATATTACTCAGGATAATATATGAATAATGTGGTGCAAAAGCAGGCCTCTGTGGGATTCTGTGTGCCTGGCCCGGGTCAGCTGGAAATGATGGCGGAGAACATATCTGATGGGCACCGGATTAAAAAAAGGGGGCACCGAAGTGAAAAATCAATATGCATGGGTAAATGAGAGGATTAGCAAAGCAATAAGCTAATGGGAATTCATTGGGACTTCTTTAAGGCAGCCTGCAATTCCTCTCCCAAGAATGGAATATATAATTCAAATCACTCATTATGCCCGGTCTCTTGCTTGCTGTGAGGTTTAAAAAAAGAAAGAAAGAAAATAGATAAAAAAAATTTCCTGTGATATCTACTATCTTCCTCATCTGTCTTTCTCCCCCCTCCCTCTCCTGATTATGGGATGTCTTCCACCAGTGCTTATAATTTGCGGCTTTATTTTCTTTCTGAAGTTTAAAAACATTTAAAAAAAATCTTTCATTTTTTTATCTCACTTTAATCTGCTGTTCTTTTGAATGTGCATGCCTGTGAAAGATTTATGGGCTGTTTCCCCCTCCTCTCCCCCCCCCTTACGATGTAGATGCATTTCGAAGCCTTTGGGCTGTTATGTGTGATTCAGAGAAGCGGAAAGAAAAAGGGGGGGGAAAAAATAACACAACACACCAGCAATGATCTCATTATCAAATTGGGCCACCGTTGTCTGTTTTAAACTCTCACCCAGAGAGAGAGGAAAGCTCGGAAGGTGTTTAAAATATTCTTTTAATTAAATAAATAAAGGTGGGCGAGGTGGAAAGGATGAAGCTAAAAACAAAACAAAAAACACCACAAGGTTTTTGGGAATTTTTATCCAATAAAAGGACTCCAAAAAGACGCAGAAAGAAAATGTGAGCCCTTGATTTTGCTTTCGGGCGGTGGGGTGGGTGGGCACCTGCACCCTCCCCCAAACCTTCTCACTTTGGTGACTGGATGCCGAGGGGTATATTTGGGGCGGGGTGGTGGAGGATGCGCTGGGGATCACTCCCGAATTTGCACCTTTCCCCAAATCTGTTACCGGTGGCAGAACAGATGCCGTTTGTATGCAAAGAAACCTCAACTTATGATAATTAGGCAACCAGCAAGAAAGGCGGTGTTTTGCAGGAAGCTCCGATCCCCTTTTTCATACGAAGAACGGTTGCAGGAACTGGGAATGTCTAGTTTAATGAGAAGAAGGACTAGGGGAGACATGATAGCAGTCTTCCGATATTTGAGGGGCTTTATAATGCTTTGGTAAGGCCACACTTGGAATACGCCATTCAGTTTGGTCGCCAGGATATCAAAAAAGATGTTGAGACTCAGTGGTGGGATTCAGGCAGTTCGCACCTATTCGGGAGAACCGGTTCTTAACTTTCTAAGAGGTTAGAATTCCCTCTCTCCCACTCCCTGCTCTCTTCTCTCTCCCTCTCCATCTCTCCTCCTCTCACCCTCTCTCTCCCACTCCCTCCCTCCCTCCCCCCTCTCCTCTCCCTCCCTCTCTCTCCAAAATATCCCTCTTCTCCTCTCTCCTCCCCTTCCCGAGATGCTTTTCTATCTTCATCCTCCTTATTTCCCTTCTTTGTAATACAGTCAATCTCTTGTTTTTGTTAGAGGCTGAAGAATTCCTTGCAGGGTTTTCGATTTGCTCAGCGCTGCTCTGAAAGAAGAGATCTTGGATGAATGGCACACATGTTTTGTCCAAGTGGTCCTTGGCTTAACAACCACTTGTTTAACGACCCCTCAAAGTTACGATGACACTGGGAAAGAAGGGACTGAGGACTGGTCCTCACACTTAAGGACCATTGCAGCATCCCCAGGGCCACCTGGCCAGAATTGTCCAGTGCTTGACAATCGGCATGTATTTATGAGGATTGCAACATTCTAGAGTCATCTCGTCAACATTTGCAACCTTTCCAATTGGCTTCCACAAGCAGTGTCAATGGGGGAAGGTGGATTAGCAATAGCAATAGCAGTTAGACTTATATACCGCTTCATAGGGCTTTCAGCCCTCTCTAAGCGGTTTACAGAGTCAGCATATCGCCCCCACAGTCTGGGTCCTCATTTTACCCACCTCGGAAGGATGGGAAGGCTGAGTCAACCTTGCGCCGGTGAGATTTGAACAGCCCAACTGCAGAACTGCAGTCAGCTGAAGTAGCCTGCCGTGCTGCAATCTAACCACTGCACCACCTCGGGCTCTCTCTCGGATTCTCTTCATGGCAGCGTGATCCGCTTAACATCTGCAGTGATTCACTGGGGCAGACAACAGTTCGTCTCCTGGACAGACAGCCTTGTTAGCCTGCCTTGAGAGAGAAACTTTTTGCGTTCCTAACAAAGGGATCTTTTGAGTTCCCATCAGAGGATTTGTGGTGTTTGGGGAGCTGGGTCAGAATGGTGACCTCCCTTCCTCATGTCAGTTTCGGGAAAGCCACACTGGGATCATTGATCCCGTTCCCATCCCGACCGCTGCCTACGGAGCATGGTGTACAGGGAGTGCTTGGATCTGTCTTCTCCCAGAGCGGCTCTTGGGCTACGTTTGGGGAATGCTCGGAGATGTTCAGGGCCCTGTTTAAGTCTCGAGCGCATCACTTCTGAATGTTGTAAACGCGATACGGAACGAAGGCGCACACTTAAATTGAACGTGCATTCTAACCAATGTGGGGTTTTTTTTTGTCAATTTGCAGACATGAGGAATTCAAATGCCCTTCTTAGCATCCTTTGCGAAAAGCACTCTTGTTTATACGGCACGCGTATCAACAAAGAGACAATAGTGTGTCTCTTACCCCACCCCCCCCACCCCCACGCTCTCAAGCAGCTGAAATTGCTTTCAAAAATTAAAATAAAATAAAGGAATCACACCTTAAGATACCTGTGTCCAAATCCCACCAGTGCATCGGATCTTGGTATTCTTCCCAAATCCTGCGATTCGCTAGACGTGAATAAACCTCTTGTAAACCACTTCAGTTCTCTTCAAAATTATAGTCCCTTGCTCTTAATTTTTAGTGCTCTTTATATTTTAGTATTGCTACTGTTTTCTTAGGAAAGAGGAACCGAGGCTGAAACGTAGAGGAGATGGCTCTCACCAATCATTATATGTCAAAGGAGAATTTGAAATGCAAATGTCTCCACTTCTCCAGGCAAATACTGTATGTTCCTGTGAGAGCAGATGGAGCAGGAGTTTAAAACTAGCATAAACCCAGAAAGGCAGCGTGCAGATTGTCCTTGGTTTACAACTATTCATTTAGCGACTGTCCGAAGTTACTGTTCTGTCCTAGGCTTCCCAAGAGCATGTAGCAAACTCCTTGTCCTGACAAAAACCCCTTTTATTAATTGACTATGAATTCTGCTCATTCACATTCAGCAAAGTCTTTCAAGGGAGGATTTACGGTCACAGACCTTATCTGGCTTGGAGAGCTGACAGGCCGATCTCTGCAAAACTTGGCAAGGGAGTCTCGGAGAGTCACAAACCAATGAAGCCGAACGAATTGTCTCCTGCAAACTCCACTCCTCTTTCGCTCCTCTTTTATTCCCTCTGGGAGGGGCCATTCACCGTCCACCTGTGGCCTTACTCCCAAATCGACCCTTGTTTTTTAGCTGTTCCCTTCGTCTGGCAACTCTGTGCATGCGCACACTGGGAACAGGCTCCAGTTGTCTGACTCTGAAGGCACCAGATCACTGCCAGGTGGCCTCGGCCCCGTCTCTGCCTCCAACACAACCCCTTTCCCACACTCCAGGACTGGCCCATGTTCCTCCCCAAACCTCCTCACTGTCCAAGTCTGCTGCCAGCTCTGCTGGTCGCTGGCAAGCCACAACACTTACAACAGCACTGAAAAAAAAATGGCATGACCATTTTCCACACGACCGTTGCACCATCCATGTGGTCATTTGATGTCGGACGCTGGGCAACTGGCTGCTATATATGACGGTTTCAGTGATTCACTCCACAATGGTGGCAGGAAAGGTTGCAAAACGGGGCAAGACTCACTGAACGACCATCTCGCTTAACGACAGAGATGTTGGCTCAGTTATAGCCACGAGGGCTAGCTGTAATGGGTTTCTTCCTGGCTGGTACATAAGACTGAAGTTCACAATAGCTAAGTATAAATAAATATAGAATTGTACATAAAATGGATAACGAATAAGGAGACCATGAATGCAAGATAGAAAGGTATAGAAGGGAAAACATTAACTGCAAAGAAACCGATACGGAACTGCTGTATGATATACGATGGAACTTCTTGTTCCTATGTTGTTTTAAGTCATGTGTTTGTTTTTGTTGACGTGTTTATGTGTTTAAAATAATAATTTATAAACAAAAAAGACTGAAGTTCAACAGGTTTGGATTAGAATCTGCCAGGGATTTTATTTCTCTTGAGTTTGCAGTCAAATTCTTGCTGATGAAATAGGGACCTGCCAATTGAAGGACTAGTTTCTTATCTATCCACGGATGATATTTCTCCCTGGTCTTTGGGGCAGTATTCTCTCTATCCCTTTTGTCGGGTTTTTAAATTTTGCTTTCCCAAAGGGATCTTCAACTCGTCCATCAATTAATAGTTTCCCCCTTTAGCTGACAGCTTGTCTCCAGCCTTGTCAGCCGAAGATCCCGTACAGAGAGAGGAAATTATAAAGAGAACCAACCACACAGCCCCCCAGTTCTTAGTTTGACTGGCAGTCTGGATCCATAGAGATAACCACGTCCATCAAGTAGAAAGGAAAGATTGCCTGCACCTGTGGTTTACAACCTTGGACACTTTAAGCTGTGTGGACTTCAACCCCCAGAATTTCCCCATTCCAGGGGAATTTCTGGGGCTTGAAGTTTGCACATGTTAAAAGCGTCGAAGGTTGAGAAACAACTGGTCCAGGGGCTTTGAATGGTCCATTAAGAGCCTCAGTGGTGCAGTGGTGAGAGTGCAGTACTGCAGGCTACTTCTGCTGACTGCCGTCTGCCGTCTGCCTGCAATTTGGCAGTTCAAATCTCACCAGGCTGCAGGTTGATTCAGCCTTCCATCCTTCCGAGGTGGGTATCTATCTATCTATCTATCTATCTATCTATCTATCTATCTATCTATCTATCTATCTATCTATCTATCTATCATCGTCTGTCTGTGTGTCTGTCTATCTATCTATCTATCTATCTATCTATCTATCTATCTATCTATCTATCTATCTATCTATCATCGCCACGATGGCACAGTGGTTAGAATGCAGTACTGCAGGCTACTTCTGCTGCCTGCCAGCTGCCTGCCATTTGGCAGTTCAAATCTCACCAGGCTCAAAGTTGACTCATCTTTCTATCCTTCCGAGGTCGGTAGAATGAGGACCCCGATTGTTGGGGGCAAGAGGCTGACTCTGTAAACCGCTTAGAGAGGGCTGCAAAGCACTGTAAAGCGGTATATAAGTCGAAGTGCTATTATTATCATCCTTGACCCTTGATCATTCTGGTTGAGGTTGAGTTTGCAGGTGGTCTTCCTTCTGGATACCCTTTGCCAGTTGAGACCCCCCCCCCAAGAGGCCTGTCCAAGCACTTCCGGCTGACGAATCCCGCAGATTCGTTATGCACCAGGAAAAAGAAATAACTTGGTCTGGCCCATCCTAAGCCTAGCTGTCAATCAGCTGGGTTGGCTATGCTTGAATTCCAGCGCTTGGGAAGGGAATGAATAATTGCTCCCTTGTTCATTCTTCGCTCTTCCAGGCCAAGCTTCTTCTACTATGGGAGAGAGGCAGAGGCTTGGCATTTTTTTCCCCTGGCACAGAGCAGGCACAACGGGGAGAGGACGCGAATGGCATCCGTGCCTTCCCTGGCAACCTGCCACGTCTCTTTGGGGAGGCTCTCCTTGATGCTATTTAAGAAACCCTTGTTAAAATGAGTCAGATAGGTTATGTATGCCCTCCTCCCAATCCAGAAGAAGGGGATGGAGTTAAGGTGGGGCTGGAAAAAAGAGAATGTAGGCAGGTGCGTGGGAGGAAGGAAGGTGGCACAGGATGGCAAGGAGGGGCACGGTTGGCTGGAGGGGGCTTCTGCAGAGCTAAGCTTATTTTGGGGCAGTGGGTGGTTGACCTTGGCAGAAGGGAGGATTGACCTTGGCAGTTCTGGCTTGCTGCACAGGAGATTCCAGGGAGGGGCGAAAGGGGGGGGGTAGGTGGCGCACAGGCGATAAAAGGAATGAGCTGACACAGCAATAACTTCAACCCCCCCCCCATCCCCGTTCACCACTAAGTCAGAGTTGTGGTACCTAGCAACAGCCAGTGGGGGTGTTGCTAAGGCAACCAGACCAGGGATGGTGATGTAGCAGCTCCTGGTGACATCAACGGGGATGAAAGCAGCTGGATAACCTTCAGATGGGGGGGCACCGCTAACCTATCTTTTTAGTGTTTTAGTATTCCCAAATCTTCGTTTTTGGAGATTTGAGAGGATGACGGGGGGGGGGGGGGAGGAAAAAAAGGGAAGCCTAAAAGATTGACATCATAAGATGCAGCCTGCAGAAGGTCAAAATTGTCCATGCTGGTCAGCACTTGTGTTCAGCTGCATTTCTACTCTGTTGCAGTATATTGTGGGAGTACACTTCAGGTGTACATTGTAGGTGAGTGTGTGTGTGTGTGTGTGAGAGAGAGAGAGAGATGGAGGGGGAGAGATGGAGGGAGAGAGAAAGAGAGGGAGGGTGAAGGAGGAAGAGAGGGAGGGAGGGAGAATAGAATAGAATAGAATAGAATTTTATTATTTGTATGCCGCC
>NW_028261393.1:6407301-6532301 GCF_051295495.1 Thamnophis sirtalis
TAACCCGAGTAACCGTATTTAGAATTTGCAGTCCTGTCCTATGCATATTTACCCAGAGGGGGATAAAAGAAAAAACGCTGCTAAGTTTCAGTACAGTTTATTTTCCTTTGTTAGGATTCTGACATTTAATTTGTCGAGAGGCATACCAGAACTCAAATTACACTAGGTGCTCTGGCATCGCTGCCCTTTAGAGCAGAGGTGTGCAACCTTGGCACGAATCACTGCAGTTGTAAAGGTGGCAAGCCGGTTGTTAAGTGAACCGGGCTCCCCCTCCCGACTTTGCCTGCCAGAACGTCACGAAAGGGGATCACATGACCTCGGGATTCTGCAACTGTCATAAATAGGAGTCGGTTGTCAAGCATCCACATGTAAATGACATGACCATGAGGATACTGTAAAGGTCGTAAGTGTGAAAAATAGCACTAGCAATAGCACTTAGATTTGTATACCGCTTTACAGTGCTTTACAGCCCTCTCTAAGTGGTTTACAGAGTCAGCCTCCTGCCCCCAACGATCTGGGTCCTCATTTTACTCACCTCCGAAGGATGGAAGGCTGAGTCAACCTGGAGCCCGGTGAGATTCGATCTGTCAAATAGCAGGCAGCCGGCAGTCAGCAGAAGTAGCCTGCAGTACTGCATTCTAACCACTGTGCCACTGTGGCGATAGATGATAGATAGATAGATAGATAGATAGATAGATAGATAGATAGATAGATAGATAGATAGATAGATAGATACCCACCTCCGAAGGATGGAAGGCTGAATCAACCTGCAGCTTGGTGAGATTTGAACTGCCAAACTGCAGGCAGCCGGCAGTCAGCAGAAGTAGCCTGCAGTACTGCACTCTAACCACTGTGCCACTGTGGCAATGATAGATAGATAGATAGATAGATAGATAGATAGAGAGAGAGGAGAGAGAGAGAGAGAGAGAGAGAGAGAGAGAGAGAGAGAGAGAGAGAGAGAGAGAGAGAGAGAGAGAGGGAGAGAGAGAGATACCCACCTCCGAAGGATGGAAGGCTGAATCAACCTGCAGCCTGGTGAGATTTGAACTGCCAAATTGCAGGCAGCCGGCAGTCAGCAGAAGTAGCCTGCAGTGCTGCACTCTAACCACTGCGCCACTGTGGCTCAACATTTTCACAAGTCCCTTTTTTCAGTGCTGCGGTAACTTCAAACGCCCAGCGGATGAATGGTTGGAAGTCAAGGGCAAACCTGTATCTCTATCTCAGCTGCACTGTGCCCTAAGTTGCCCCCCCCCCCAAAGGTGTCATTTCCATCTCTGATGTTGAAAACGCCGCAGAGGTGATGGGTTTTTACTGCCCCATTGGCAGGAGTTCGCCTCGCCTTAGTCAATCTGTAACATCTCTTTCGTTTTCCTACGGAGGTTCGACCATCTTAAGAGCCTCAACCTCTTTGTAAATTCTCCTCCTATCTCTAAGTGGGCTATTTCTTGGCAGCGGTAGGGGAATCACCCGTCAAATGCATCGGCAATGAACTAATTAACACGGCCAGCTGAAAGAAATCTGAGCAGATTATGCTTTTCTTGGTGTTTGGAGGCAAGGAAGAGGGTAAAAGATCATCTACAAATAGCTGAGAGGGATTGGGGAATGGAAGTGTCTCATTGTCAATTCTGATTGGCAGGGACTGTCCAAAGACGCTCCATTTTTGACCCACACCCAGTTTTTGTTTAATCCCACCATTATCATTTTATAAATGAGTTAAGGCAAGAAACGTTGTATCATAGTCTTTCCACCACCTGTTATCTTCAACAACCACAACCCTGCGAGGTGGGCTGGGATGAGAGACTGGTGATTGGCCCAAAGTCACTCAGCTGGTTTACATGCCTAAGGCGGGACTCAGTGGTGGGTTTCAAATTCTTTTGGAACCTACTCTGTGGGTGTGGCCTCCTTTGTGGGAGTGGCTTGCCAGCCATGTGACCTGGTGGGAGTGGCTTGCCGGCCATTCTCTCTCTCTCTCTCTCTCTCTCTCTCTCTCTCTCTCTCTCTCTCTCTCTCTCCTCTCTCCCCTTCCTTTTGTCTCTCTGTCCCTTTTTTCTTTCATCTCTCTCTCACTCTTTTTCTTTCTTTTTTCTTTCTTTCCTTCCTTCCTTCCTTCCTTCCTTCTTTCTTTCTTCCTTCCTTCCTTCCTCCCTTCCTCCCTCCCTTCCTTCCTCCCTTTCTCTTTCTCTCTCTCTCTCTGTGTCTGTCAGTCAGTCAGTCTGTCTCTCTCTCCTCTCTCTGTGGGGGGGGCAGTGGTGGGTTTCAAAAAATTTTGGAACCTCTTCTGTAGGTGTGGCCTGCTTTCCGGGTCCACTGGTAGAACCTCTTCTAACCGGTTCGGTAGATTGATGAACCGGTTCTACCGAATAGGTGCAAACTGGTAGGAACCCACCTCTGGCGGGACTAGAACTCCCCTGGCGATTGGCCCAGTGTCACCCAGCTTATGTTCTTGATGCTTTTCTTAACAGAATTCCATCTCTGTTGCTGTAAACGGGGGCCTGTTCTTACCCTTGTAATCAACAATTTCATTCTCTTGAAGCCAAATGAAACCAGTTTTCGTACCTCTGAAAACTGGAAAGGATTTTGCCGAGATTATTTTTAAAATGCAAACTTTGCTGTTTACTTCAATATGCTTTCTTTGCATGCTGTGTGTATAAGTCTTACATCTTATGAAGATGTTGGATAACCATTTGTCTGAAGTGGTGTAGGGTTTCCTGTCTAAGCAGGGGGTTGGACTAGAAGACCTTCCAACTCTGATATATTATGTTACATTATGTTACATTATGTTATAGTAGCCTATCCTATCCTATCTTTATATTTGGGGGAAAGAAGAGATGGAAGAGGGGTAAAGGAAAGAAGAGGTGGGGAAGGACAAGGAGAACTGGATGGAGAGTAAGAATTTCTTGAACTTCCATTCAAGTTGGATCCTTTATTTTCTTCCCTTCTTCTACCCTCACTCCATGGACCCTCTTCCATCTTAGAAGTCCTTCTCTCCGTCCATTTCACACCCAGCCTAAACCATAACTTCATGAAGGGGGAATCCATTCAATTGAGGGTCGTCATCTCCGGATTTTATCCCCCCCCCCCCGCCCCCTCGTGCACAATATAATTTACGTACTTCTCTGACTGCCGAATGTCAGTAAACAGTCACCAGCTGGTGGCTGGCTTTGAAAAACAAGAATCCAGGCCACTTAATTGGAGAGGACGAGGGCTGCCCGAGACGGATGATTTGAAGATGGCTTTATGGAGAACCTGCATTGTGCGAGACAGCCCACTTCTGAATACCAATTTCCTGGGTTGTGAGGGGACGGTGGTTTAGCTTGGCCATGGAAGTAAGAGGAAAGTACAGCTGAAGGCGAGATTTGGTCCTTGGGGAGATGACCAGTTGAGATGCTTTATTTTAATTAAGGGATGGGGGGAGAGAGGGAGGCGGGAGAGAGATTCCTTTGTGGATAAGCGAAGATTTGCTAATGAAGAGCAGGTGTCTCCTAATCAGGGTTAGAACTATGGAGCCAGTTCCAATTATGATTGAAGAATTAATTGCATGCAAGCAAAGCACCAAGAAAACTTCCCACATTGTTCTTCGATCATGGTTTTCTGGTAGTCCTTGACTTACAACCATTCATTCAGCGATTGCTCAGAGTTCCGGCAAAAGAATGAATTACGGCTGCTCCTCACCCTTACGACTGTGGTTATGCGCTCCACGTTCAGGTGCTTGACAAACAGCAGGTACATATGTATTGGGTTCATTTGTGACTTTCCCTGTCGGCTTCCGACAAGCCAGATCGGCAAGGGGGATCACGGATTCGCTGAACGGCAGCGTGATTCGCTGAACAACTGCCGCGATCTGCTTAAGAGAGCCGAGGTGGCGCGGTGGTTAAATGCAGCACTGCAGGCTACTTCAGCTGACTGCAGTTCAGCAGTTCGGCTGTTCAAATCTCACCGGCTCAGGGTTGACTCAGCCTTCCATCCTTCCGAGGTGGGTAAAATGAGGACCTGGATTGTTGTTGGGGGCAATATGCTGACTCTGTAAACCGCTTAGAGAGGGCTGAAAGCCCTATGAAGCGGTATATAAGTCTAACTGCTATATAAGTCTAACTGCTATTAACAACCACGACCGAAAGGTCCTAAAGAAAAATTAAGAACGGATGCCTCATCACGCTCTATGTAATCCTACGGTGTTACTTGATGGGGAAGATAATTCACAATTGTTGGACAAACTGTATTCGTGTCGTGGAAAAAACAGACAGAAGCATTTGAGCCAGTTCGGTCTCCCAAACTTGTCAACTTTTAAGACTTGTGGACTTCAACTCCCAGAATTCTGGGAGTTGAAGTCCACAAGTCTTAAAAGTTGACAAGTTTGGAGATCCTTAGTCTAGTGGTTAAGGCACCCGACTAGAAAGCAAGAGGCCATGAGTTTAAGTCCCGCCTTAGGCCTGGCACACCAATACCTGACCATGACCTGGATTACCGGTTAGGCCTGGAGAAGCCCCTCTGAAGACTTTATAGTGTAAAACAGTGGTCCCCAAACTTTTTGGCTGGGAAAAAATGGAGTTTTGTTGCACTTAGCAATAGCAATAGCAGTTAGACTTAATATACCGCTTCATAGGGCTTTCAGCCCTCTCTAAGCGGTTTACAGAGTCAGCATATTGCCCACAACAACAATCGGGTCCTCATTTTACCCACCTTGGCTATACTTGCTTGTATAGCCCAGTTCTGAATGGGCCCCAGCCGGAAGTAGCCCCGGGGTTGGGACAGTGGTGGGTTCCTTCTGGTTCAGACTGTTTGGTCGAACTGGTAGTGGCTTGGCGGATCACTGGAACTGGCAGTGACCCAGGCTGGCCACGCCCCTGAACTGGGTCTCCGGGAGGGGGGGGCGCCATAGGTGCCCCATCTTGTTTTTCAGTTCTGCGCATATGCAGAACAGTTTTAATTGTACTGTGCATGTGCGTGGATCAAGTGCGTGCGTGGTGCACGCACGAGTGAACCGACAGTAGTGCCTGCTGGGGTGAAGAGAAAATATGAAATGAAGCCTGCCTTTCCCTTGAACCCCCAGCAGTCTCTCTAATGCAGGGGTGTCAAACTCAATTTCTTTTGAGGGCTGCATCGGGCTTGTGGTTGACTTCGGGGAGGGAGGCAGCCGGATGAATGTGGTTGACTGGGTGGGTTTGGCTGACTGGATGGGTGTGGCCAACTGGGTGGGCATGGCCAGCTTGGCAACACTCACTGGGCATGGCCAACTGGGTGGGTGTGGCCAACTGGGTGGGTGTGGCCAGTTTGGCATCACTCACAGGGCATGGCCGACTGGGTGGATGTGCCGACTGGGTGGGTGTGGCCAACTTGACGCCACTCCCCAAACTACTGGCATGTTTCCTCTTTGCATTGGGTAGACCAGGCTGGAGCCACGCTGGCTTGATCTTCCCCCTTTGCACTGGATAGACCAGAATGGCCCAACACGCTGAATCCGACCACATCATGGACTGGATCCGGCCCGCGGCCTTGAGTTTGACACCGCTGCTTTAATGCCTCCTCCCGAGCTGGTTGCAGAAAGAAGAGGCCCACTCTCTTGCTTAGGGAGACCCACAGAGTTTCCAGGCCTACTGACAGTTCCCGAGATTGCAAGTTGACTTCTTGGGGAGAGACAGATTGACAAATTGGAGGAAATTCGAGTGGAGTCACAGCGATGATGAATGCATCACTGCAAGGCAGTTTGGGAGAGATTTACAGGGCTGGAGACCTAGTTCTGCTGTTCCTCGGGGCGGCGGCGGGGAGGGGGAGGGAATGTGAGATGGAACCGGGGTGGGTTATACATGGGCTCCCTCGGCTCGCAATTTGCAGGCATTCCTTGCCTTCCTGTTGGCAAGCGGTAGAGACAGGATTTATAGATCTGCTAAAATCTCAGAAGAGGCTCTGCAAAATATTCCCCCCCGGATGGGTATATATACGTTTGACAGGGTGGAGGGTGTACATCAGGCGTGTCAAACTTGATCTCATTGAGGGCCGCGTCAGGGTTGTGTTTGACCTCGAGGTACGGGAGTGGGCGTGGCCAGGATGGGTATGGCCAGCTCGACACCACTCGTGCCGGGAGCGTCTGTGGTGGCCTGAGCGCTCTTGCCAGCGAAAATGGGCTCCCGAGCTCTGCTTTGGCTTTGACGGCGTCTTGCAACTCTATGCCAGCAAAAACGCGGCCTCCGGAGCTCCATTTTCAGAGGCACCGCGGGCTGGTCCTTCACTGTTTCCAGGGCATCCCCGTGGGCCAGATCTAAGCACCTGCGGGCCAGATTCGGCCCACGGGCCTTGAGTTTGACACCCCTGGTGTAGATAGTACAGGTAGTCCTCGACTTACAACAGTTGTTTAGTGACCGTTCAAAGTTACAAAGGCAGTGAAAAAGCGACTTATGACAGTTCTTCACCCTTACGACCGTTGTAGCATTCCCATGGTCATGTGATATACATTCAGATGCTTGTCGTCTGACTCCCCCTTTATGACGGTTGCAGTGTCCCGGGGTCACATGATTCCCCTTTGTGACCTTCTGAACAGCAAAGTCAATGAGGAAGGTCAGATTCACTTAACGACCGTGTTACTAATTGAACAACTGCAGTGGTTCACTTAACAAAGGTGACACGGAAAGTCATAAAATGGGGCAAAACTCACTCAACACATTTTCTGACTTAACGACAAAAATGTTGGGCTCATTTGTGGTCGCAAGCTGAGGACCCTGTAGTCCCCAGGTTACAGCTATTTGTATAGTGACCATTCAAAGTTAAACCGGCACTGAAAAAATGTGACTTTAGACCGGTCCTCGCAGTTATGACCATTGCAGCATCCATTGATCAAACCTGGTCTACAATGATGGTTTTCTGAGCTACTTTCCATAATATCCATCTTACGTCTGTCTCTTTTATTTAATTAAGGGAGGGCTATTGCTCTGTCTGGAAAGTTTTAATCCTTCTTTAAAATCATCTTAAGTAAGCAGTCTTTGCACATCTTAGGGTGATAAATTTTGCAAATTACTTCTAATCAGCTTTATTCGGTGACTCCCATGTTTTGGGTCTATTTGTTCAGAGCTGGGGGAGATCAGACCTCCTCTATTTATTCTCTTCACATCATTAATGGCTGCATTAAATATTTTCTTCCGCACACACATCCTCCTTACGAATTCAGGTAATTGAGAAGTTGAAACAGAGAGGTGAAAACATACATGCTGGGTTCACCTCCTAAGATCACCCATTTCCACCTTTCAGGGCATTTCAGAAAGGTTGTTTCCAATAAAAAAAATATTTTCCTTTTCAATTAAGTGTTTTGTCACAATTTCAGCTCCAGGTCAAATTGTGGTTAACTATTTCTTACTTGGGGTGGGGATGGGGAGACACATTATGGCTTCTAACCGGTGGTGGGCTTCAATTTTTTTTACTACCAGGTCTGTGGGTGTGGCTTGGTGGGCGTGGCTTGGTGGGCATGGCAGGGAAAGGATACTGCAAAATCTCCATTGCCTCCCCACTCCAGGGCAAGGGTATTGCAAAATGTCACACCACGCCCACAAAGCTGCACCACGCCCACAAAGCCATGCCCACAGAACAGGGGTGGAATTTGAAATATTGTACTACCGGCTCTGTGGGTGTGGCTCGGTGGGCATGGCATGGCTTGGTGGGCGTGGCAGGGGAGGGACACTGTAAAATCCCCATTCCCTCCCGATCAGCTGGGACTCGAAAGGTAGAGAATAGATGGGGGCGCGGCCAGCCAGAGGTGGCATTTACCAGTTCTCCAAACTACTCAAAATTTCTGCTACCGGTTTCTCCAGAACTGGTCAGAACCTGCTGAATACCACCTCTGCTTCTAAACCTGACTTTTCAACACATTCTAGGATGTTCCATTAACCATGGTTTGGGCTAACCAAACTGGGCAGCCCCCAGCACGCCTCCCCTGCCCCCCCCCCTCCAAGATCAAGCACAACCCTGCTGCGGCCTTCAGTGAAATCGAGTTTGACACCCCTACCATAGGGAGCTCTGCTGAGAAAGATATAAAGAATGGGATTTTTGTCTGTAAACTAATTGGGGAGGAAAAAAAATCCCTGAAAAAGGCAGAATTATAGACCTGTACCCACAGAAGGAGCAACCTCCCTTTCTCATCTGCCAGGGCAGTTTTCAAGATTCTCTTCACTGAGCATCTGACATTTTCGGGAAGCGAAGAAGAGCTGCCTGCTGAGAACTGGCAGACGATCCTGATTTAGGCCCTAAAATTCTTTATTTGGATAATCAGCTTTTCGCACTACACCAACAAATATGGGAAGCGTAGAATTGTCCATGTCTTATTCCACTCCAGAGTTGGCTACCTCCTCTATCCTGCTTTTTTAAAAAAAGAATATTTACTCCCCTTAAAAAAATAAAACTCTCTTGCGACTGTGGTTGTGCGGCTGTGTGACACGTTGTCGTGATCTATATAGGAGCCACAACGGGGGTTCTCAACTTACGACCAGAATTGAGGCCAGGATTTCTGTTGCTAAGGAAGGCAGATGTTGAACGAGTCAAATTTTATGACCTTTTTCTCCATGGCTGTGGAGCAAATCACTGCGGTTGTTAAGTGAACTATGTGGTTGTTAAGCGAATCTGGCTTCCCCCTTTAACTTTGCTTGTCGGAAACCTGATGGGAAACTCGCCAATGGAAATCATGTGACCTCAGCACCCTGCCTAAATTTATGCTGACTGTCAAGGGCCTGAGTTTTGATCACATGACTGTGGGGGAGATACTTTAGCAATAGCAGTTAGACTTATATACCGCTTCATAGGGCTTTCAGCCCTCTCTAAGCGGTTTACAGAGTCAGCATATCGCACCCACAGTCTGGGTCCTCATTTCACCCACCTCGGAAGGATGGAAGGCTGAGTCAACCTTGAGCCGGTGAGATTAGAACCGCTGAACTGCAGATCACAGTCAGCTAAAGTGGCCTGCAGTACTGCACTCTAACCACTGCGCCACCTCGGCTCTTTTACTTTGACGGTTATAAGCACAAGGAATGGTTGCAAGTCAGTTTTTTTTCAGGGCTGTTGTGACTTCGAATGGCCACCCAATGAATGTTTGTAAGCGAAGGATGACCTGGATTGGTTAACTTTCAGAAGGTCCCACCAGGAACCTTGAGATAAGCATCTTGGTCCCAAATGGAGCCAGATACAAGGTGATTCTTTCAAGCCGAATTCTTTATTGCGGTGCCTCCAAACCTTTAGACACCAAGGACTGGTTCCACGGGGAAAGGTTTTTTTGGCGGACCGTAGGGGGTGTGGTTTTGCATGCCGCCTGCATCCCGCGGATGGGGCTTTGTTTGCTTGTACGGCCCAGTTGCTAGGATGCCGTGGCCCAGTGCGTGTTCATGGACCAGAGGTTGGGGCCCCCTGCCTTATTGTTTCACACCTGTGGACAAAATCTTGCCAGTTTAAGGACTGTATCTGCAATCATCGTCTTCTTTTAATGACCCCCATAATCCCTTGCGGGATGGTGGTGGTGGAGCCTGGGCAAATGAATGGACCTAGCAGAATGTTTTAATGGCCAGATGCCCTTCCCTGTCGCCAATGCAGAGTTTTGTTCAGCAGATATATTCTCAATGTGGATCCAGAGAGAGGAATATCTGCCTCTACTAAGGATCGAACTCACAGCCTCCTAATTGTGAGGCGAGAGCTCTGCCTCTAGGCCACCGCACCACTCCACTATCCGCATCTACAATGTACTGTGGGAACTATTAGCGAGGGGCTGTCCTCACCCTCTTTCGCTCACACATATCCAGGCTGGGTTGCCTCTTGCTCCTCCAGTACGCTATCTCTCCCTCCTGGGAATCCATCTCCTCACTCCAGGTCATCGCAGAATGATGGTGGCTATCATCCAGTACTTCTGGGAGGGTAATTGGTAGATGAAGATGGCATTGATTTAGTGTAGGCTTCCCCTTTTGCTATCTTGTTCTGTCACCGTCGTCTATCGCAGTAGCAAATGCAGGGCGGGTCCCTACAATGAGTTAAGCAAGCAGTACGGCATGTTAGGCAACACCCTACGGCTTAATGACAGGTGTGTGAACCAGCCTAATCACACTTTGTTCAGCAAAACAATAACTAGCAGGGTTGCGTTTGTGCAAAGAGAAAGCCAGGTCATAGGTGTTGTGGGCCTCCGGCAGCCAACGGAGCTGGCAGCAGTCAGACAGTGAGACGGTTAGGGAGGAACATGGGCCAGTGATTGGGGGCTGAGGAAAGCTCAGGCGAGGGCTCTGCGTCGGAGGCAGAGAGGGAGGTAGACAGCAGTGAGGCAGAAGAGCAGCTGGAGCCTGTTCCCAGAGCTGCCAGAAGACAAGAACGACTAAGGAAGCAGAGTCGACTTAGGAGTAAAGCCACACCTTGGAGGTGATTCACCCCTCCCAATAGGAAAGAAAAGAGGAACGAATGGGGAGTGGGCTTTTGCAGGAAACAATTCGTTCATTTGATCGGTTCGAGAGCGAAAGGTTCTGTGAAAGTTAAGAGACCCTGTGCCAAGTGTTGCCTTGCCCTGTGTTTGGAAGCTAGCTATCTGGCAGTGCTCCAAACAAGATAAGGTTCGTGTTGATAAACATTCCTCGGAAAGACTGCTTGCCAAGCCTTGCCAACTGTGAATGAAAAGAATTCACAGTTGTGTGAATAAAAGGGGTTTTGCAGGGACCAAGGCTCAGAGCCGAGGTGGCGCAGTGGGTAGAGTGCAGTACTGCAGGCCACTTCAGCTGACTGCTAGTTCGGCAGTTCGGCGGTTCAAATCTCACCGGCTCAAGGTTGACTCAGCCTTCCATCCTTCCGAGGTGGGTAAAATGAGGACCCAGACTGTGGGGGCGATATGCTGACTCTGTAAACCGCTTAGAGAGGGCTGAAAGCCCTATGAAGCGGCATATAAATCTAACTGCTATTGCTATTGCTATTGCTAGTTCTTGCTTTTTAAGGAAGCCTGTAGGTTCCTGGATCTGCAGCCTCGGGACACTTCTGCACTTCCGCCAGTACAAAAGCTGCTTCAGAAGTTTGCAATCTCACGGCGTTGCCTGTCCTCAAGGATCCAAGCCAATTTATTCCTGGCAGTTTTAGGTATTTGAAACCACAGCAAAATTAGTCTTTTCTTTGAAATGGTGTTACTATCAGGGCATGTGGGTGGTTCGTTTCCCACTTGCCACACCCGATTATCTGGCTCCCAACGTTCTCCTGAATTAGCAGCTTTTTAAAAGGGAAAAAAACATTCCTTAATGGGGCTGGAGATGCCCTGGGATTGGAAGGACTCTGCTAAGAAGGACTATGAAGGACTAAGAGCCAAGGTGGCGCAGTGGGTAGAGTGCAGTACTGCAAGCCACTTCAGCTGACTGCTAGTTCAACAGTTCAGCGGTTCAAATCTCACTGGCTCAGGGTTGACTCAGCCTTCCATCCTTCTGAGGTGGATAAAATGAGGACCCAGATTGTGGGGGCAATATGCTGACTCTGTAAACCGCTTAGAGAGGGCTGAAAGCCCTATGAAGCGGTATATAAGTCTAACTGCTATTGCTATTGCTTTCGTGTTTCATGCAACTAGAGAAACAGATGAAGTTAGGATAGCAATAGCAATAGCAGTAGATTTATATACCGCTTCATAGGCCTTTCAGGCCTCTCTAAGCGGTTTACAGAGAGTCAGCATATTGCCCCCAATCTGGGTCCTCATTTTACCCACCTCGGAAGGATGGAAGGCTGAGTCAACCCTGAGCCGGTGAGATTTGAACCGCTGACCTGCTGATCTAGCAGTAGCCTGCAGTGCTGCATTTAACCACTGCGCCACCTTGGATGTTGGAAAAGCGTGGGTTGAGTGGCAGCCAATTTCTTTTCCTTTTTTTATGGAGTGTGAAAATATTTATTTTTTAAACATGCACCTGCTGGGTTGGGGTGAGGTGGAGGATTTTGCTCCTTGTTCCCAGCAACCTCAGCTCAGCAGTATTAAAAACAACTCCGTTGTCCAGGAAGCACTTTTGAAGGCTTGGGAAGCGAAAATAATGATGATGTGGAAATTACGTCTCCATGTGGGTTGAACCATTCAGTTCTTGGTTTGGGGAACCACCTGCCTTTTCAGCTTCCTTTGCTAAAAGAAAGGCAATTTGATGAAGTCCCAAAGGTGCTGGACAAAGACAAACTGGACCCCCGCCCCCATTGAAGAGGTTTTGCTTTTATACAATATAATAGCAGAGTTGGAAGGGACCTTGGAGGTCTTCTAGTCCAACCCCCTGCCTAGGCAGGAAGCCCTATACTGTTTCAGACAAATGGCTATCCAACATCTTCTTAAAGACTTGCAGTGTTGGGGCATTCACAACTTCTGTTCCACTGATTAATTGTTCTCACTGTCAGGAAATTTCTCTTCAGTTCTAAGTTGATTCTCTCCTTGTTTAGTTTCCACCCATAGCTTCTTGTTCTACACTCAGGTGCTTTGGAGAATAGTTAAACTCCTTCTTCTTTGTCCCTGAGATGTTGGAAGACTGCTATCATGTCTCCCCTAGTCCTTTTTTTTCATCAGACTAGACATACCCAGTTCCTGCAGCCGTTCTTCATATGTTTTAGCCTCCAGTCCCCTAATCCACTTTGTTGCTCTTCTCTGCACTCTTTCTAGAGTCTCCACATCTTTTCTACATCGTGGCAACCAAAACTGAATGCAGTATTCCAAGTGTGGCCTTACCAAGGCTTTATAAAGTGGTATTAACACTTCACGTGATCATGATTCTATCCCGCTTTTCATCCAAGTAACTTCTCCACTTCTGATTGAATGACGGCGAATGGAAAGATTTATGTTCCTTGCAGTCATCTGGTTATTAGTGCTCTTTCTGAGAATCATTGGGGCCACTTGGAGGTTTATCTGTGTCCTCAGGATCACAGCTAGAAGATTTGTAAAAAATTTTTAAAAAAGAGAAGAGAGGAGGAGGATCTTTTGCATATCTAGATGGTCATAATGTTGCAGAAAATGACAGGCTTTAGACTTCTCAGGATACAGGAAAAGTTTATATGGCAGCCAGGTTCAGAAAGCTAGCCCATGGCTTAGCATTGCAAGTTCTGAACCACCTTCATTATCGAAGCACGCATTCTTATACATTCCCAAAAGCATTGCAACACGGAAATACTTAACACATTTCTTAGTGGTTTCCTTGAGGAGAAAGCCTTATAAGGAGATGGGGTCTTACTTCTCCTTTTGTTTATGGAGTACGTGTCATTAACGAACTTTAATTGAACCTTGGACTTTTGTCATAGGTTTTGACATAGACTTTTGACATAGAGACATCTTGTGGTTAGGCACAGGCTTCCTGTTTCTATTGCAAGTTCCAACTCTGTCTATGTGGCTTTTAATATAGAAGTAAAGGGGCTCTAAGAGGCTTTCCAGCCTGACCCAGTAGGTTTCACATTTAATGTCCAAATCTCACTTTACGTCTGCTTTATCAAGAGGTTTCATGAAGGTTGATGTCTATGGAGATTCTCAGTCATCCCGGTTATGGTTGTCCCAAAGGTGCTTTTTTCTAAAGGTAACTGAACTTTGCTTTTCCTTGAAGATACTTCACTTCCCATCCAAGAAGCTTCTTCAGTTCTGACTGAATGGTGGAGGATGGAAGGATTGGTATCCCTTGCAGTCCTCTAGTCGTTCACTTTCTCTCTCTCTCAGAGTCATTGTGGCCACTTGAAAGTTTGTCTGTGCCCTCAAGGTCACCTGAGAAGTGCAAATGGGTGTGGAATCTTCTGGCAACTGCTGAAAGGATGCTTGACCATCTGTGTGTCAAGCATCCAGATCAGAGGTGGGTTCCTACCAGTTCGCACCAGTTCGGTAGAACCGATTAGTCAAATCTACCGAACCGGTTAGAAGAGGTTCCACCAGTGGACCCGGAAAGCAGGCCACACCTACAGAAGAGGTTCCGAAATTTTTTTAAACCCACCACTGACACATACACACTCACACACTCACACAGAGAGAGAAAGAGAAAAAAGAAAGGAATAAAGAAAGAAAGAAAGAAAGAAAGAAAGAAAGAAAGAAAAAAGAGAGAGATGAAAGAAAAAAAGGAAAAAGGAACAGAGAGACAAAAGGAAGGAGAGAGAAAGAGAGAGAGAGAGAGAGAGAGAGAGAGAGAGAGAGAGAGAAAACACATGGCCAGCAAGCCACTCCCACCAGGTCACATGACTGGCAAGCCACTCCCACAAAGGAGGCCACACCCACAGAGTAGGTTCGAAAAATTTTTGAAACCCACCCCTGATCTAGATGTAAATCACATGACTGTGGGGATGCAGCAGTGGTCGCGAGTGTGAAAAAAAGTCTTTGTCACTTTTTTTCAGTGGCGTAGTAACTTCAAAAGGTGACTAAATGAACTGTTGTAAATCGAGGACTTCGCTGCAGAGCCAAGAGCTCTGAATTGTGATGCACAGACGGGCAGGTGTGAGTGACGGCGAAGTCTTTATGAGCTGATCCGAGCACCCACTCAATCCATGAAGAATGGTGAAGAAATGAATTGCTTGAATGAACTGGTGGGGAACACTTCTGAAAATCAATCCCAGAAAGCTTCCGAAGGAGATGTATTAAAAAATGTCTCCAGATTTATCACTTCCTGCAACGCTTGTTCTATGAAATAAATTGAAGAGCTCTCAAGTTATTGAGACAAATCTTCCGGGTGGGCCTCTTCCTCCTTGGGTGGAAGCTGTTCTGGATGGCAATGAAAGTATTGCCCATTGTGCCTACTGTCATATACCATCGTATAGCCTGTTCTCCTCTTTTGCAGGTTCCTTCAAGTTTCCGCTCAAGCATAACATTATTTAATAGCCCACAACTTCCAGAATCTTTTAGGTGTTACTTGCGTGAGGCTGCAAAAGGAAACTGGTGTGCGGCCGTTTCTGTTGTGCACCTGGGTCGGTATAGTGCATGTGTAATATACTCCAGGTGAAACATTGATTTTTAAAATAACTTCACGTTAGTCACTTCAATCCTCCTCCTCCTCTGATCTGGATTGAGGAGAGAGAGAGGGAGGGAGGGAGGGAAAGACAGAGACAGAGAGAGAGAGACAGAGAGAGAGAGAACACACACACACAGAGAGAACAGAGACACAGAGACAGAGAGAGAGGGGAGGGAGGGAGACAGAGACACAGAGAGACACAGAGAGACACAGAGACAGAGAGACACATAGAAAGACAGAGAGAGAGAGAGAGAACAGAGAGAACAGAGAACGGAGAGAGAGAGAGAGAGATAGACAGAGAGACAGAGAGACACAGAGAGAGAGACACAGAGAGAGAGACACAGAGAGAGAACAGAGAGGGAGGGAGGGAGGGAGGGAAGGAGGGAGAGAAAGAATGAATTCTGGAGAGTTGGCTGGGGAATTCTGGGAGTTGAAGTCCAGGAGGCCCTAACGTTGGTAAGGTTGGATAGCCGTGCTCTATTATAATGATAATAGATTCAGTGGTGGGATTCAAATTTTTTTACTATCAGTTCTGCAGCAGAGGTAGTATTCAGTAGGTTCTGACAAGTTCTGGAGAACCAGTAGCGGAAATTTTGAGTAGTTCAGAGAACTAGTAAATACCACCTCTGACTGGCCCCGCCCCATCTATACTCTGCCTCCTGAGTCCCAGCTGATCGGGAGAGGATGGAGATTTTACAGTGTCCTTCCCCTGCCACGCCCACCATGCCACACCCACCAAGCCATGCCCACAGAACCGGTAGTAAGAAATTTTTGAATCCCACCAGTGTTCTCTGGGTTTGGCTTTGTGGGCGTGGCAGGGGAAGGATACTGCCAAATCCCCATTCCCTCCCCACCCACTAACCTGCTTTCCAGCTCCCTTCTCCTGTTCAGGGCAACAAAAGAAGATCAGCTGGGAGGCAGGAGGGGCGTGGCCAGCCTATTTGCCGGTTCTCCAAACTACTCAAAATTTCCGCTACCGGTTCTCCAGAACCTGTCAGAACTGGCGGAATAGCACCTCTGAATAGATTCTTGAATTATGTCCTCCGCTCAGTTTAAAACCTTTCTTCTCCAGAGCTCCGAGATGAAAAAACGAAACATCATAGACTGTTTGATTGAGGTGACTCTACAAACAACAACTTCTAATACATGTTAAGTAGCAAACAGAGCCATGAGCCTTGGTCTATTTAAGGCCCATTTTTTCTCAAAAGTCTCTTTCAAAGATTCACTTTCAGGTCTGAGTAAATCCTAAGTAGGATTATGCCATCCAGAACATGATTGCAAAGCCAAACCATAAATCCAGATTTGTACGTTAAGGTTTCCCCCCCCACACGCACACACCGTCCCCTGAATATATTATGCAAACGAAGACAAATTTATTCTGCCTGTATTAATGGCCTAGCCTTGCATCCATATAGACAAAAACCGCACGCAGGATATATAGATGGTGTAAAAACTGGCTTTTGTGTGCCCCATTCTTGTATGCCTGCGTTAAGAATGGTAGAAGCACGCATGTGTGCATTTTTTAAATTTGTTTTAAAATGGGTGAAATCCCTCCGGGGGGTTGAAATCTTTCTCCTTCCCACAACGACTCGGATGAAACGTTGGCTAGGAATTTTATTTATTTTTTACCCGCACCATTTCATGAGGTTATATAATGTTGCTCGCCAGTCGATAGTGAAATTGTTTTTTTGGTCCACCTGTGTCATAAAATTTTTAGCAGCCGTAAGCACATCCTTTGCACCTGGGAAGACTAAAACGGGGCATCTCTAAAATGTGATTCCCCCCCCCTCTCCCATCGCTGAGAATCGGTTTCTGGACCTCCGTGATCCCACAGAGTTGGCTGCGCTTGGCGAAAATTGATTTATTTCTGAGCGTAGCAGTCCTCGACGTACAACTGCAAGTGAGCCCAACATTCCTGTTGCTAAGCGAGTCAGTTGTTAAAACTGTTTTTTTCTTGCCCCAATTGTTAAGCCAACCCCTGCAGTTGTTAAGTGAACTGTGCGGTCATTAAGCGAATCTGGCTTCTTCCAGTGAGTTTGCTTGTCAGGAGCCAGCTGGGGGAGGGTCTCAAATGGTGATCACGTGACCCTGGAGCCGTGTAGCTGTCATAAATACATGTCTGTTGCCAAACACCCGAATTTTCATCACATGTGACCATTGGTGGGTTTCAATTTTTTTATAGAACCTCTTCTGTAGGTGTGGCCTGCTTTGTGGGAGTGGCTTGCTGGCCATGTGACCGGGTGGGAGTGGCTTGGCAGTCATATGACTGGGTGGGCATGGCCAGCTTGTAAAATGTGATGAAACTCACTTAACAACGCTCTTGCTTAGCAACCAAAATGTTGGCTCAGGAACTCTGGCATTGAAGCGTGCAAGTCTTAAAGCTGTCAAGTTACAAGACCCTTGGACCCCTAACCCTTTAGGATAAAAACCCCAGGGATGTTGACAGCTTTAAGACTTTAAAGTTTAGATAGGACTCTTAGAGGCAGGCATGGTGATTGATGAGCCAGCCAATCAGTGAGCGGCGGGCGGGGCAAGCGTGGTGCAGACAGGCAGGGGGAGGGAGGTGGAACCGGTTCTAAACGGCACGGTAGATTTGTGGAACCTTTTCTGTAGAAGAGGTTAGAACTGGCAGGAGCCCACCCCTGTATGTGACCATGGGGATGCTGCAATGGTCATGCATGTGAAAATTGGCCATAAGTCACTTTTTGCAGTGCCATTGCAACTTCCAGCGATCATTAAAACGAGCAGTTGTAACTTGAGGACTACCTATAATTACACCATATTGCAGTGATGGTTAACTTTTCCGGACCAGGTGCCAAAAGCATGCAGATGTGTGCCCCTGCACCCTAACCAGAGGTGGGTTCCTGCCTGTTCTAACCTCTTCTATAGAAGAGGTTCCACAAATCTACAGTGCCGTTTAGAACCGGTTCCAGCTCCCTCCCTCCGCCCATCCGCACATCATCAAGATGAAGAGCGAGAGGAGGAATTCTGGGAGTTGAAGTCCACAAGTCTTAAAGCTGTCAAGTTTGAACACCCCTGGGTTTTTTTTTCCTAAAGGGTTAGGGGTGCAAGGGTCTTGTAACTTGACAGTTTTAAGACTTGTGTGCTTCAAATGCCAGAGTTCCTGAGCCAACATTTTGTTTGCTAAGCAAGAGCGTTGTTAAGTGAGTTTCACCACATTTTACAAGTCGGCCATGCCCACTCAGTCACATGGCTGCCAAGCCACTCCCACCCGGTCACATGGCTGGCAAGCCACTCCCACAAATCAGGCCACACCTACAGAAGAGGTTCTAAAATTTTTGAAACCCACCACTGACCCTAACCCCCAAAATGCAATGCGTGCCCCCCACACGCGCCTCCCCTTGGCATGCATGTGTGATCCCCGTACGTGCCCTGCTTCCATGCATCTGCACATAACCACACCCCCACACGCTCCACCCGCGCACATCTGCACGTGACCACATTTCCCCCCATGCGCCCTTCTCCCTGTGCATGCACAGCTGAGACCCGAAGGCCAGCTGGCCGATGGGAGGCGCACGCAGAGCTGAACTGGAACGGCGGCTCGCGTGCCATCGGAGAGGGCTCTGCATGCCACCTCTGGCACACTATGTTGGAAGCCACAAAAATTTACACATCAGAGAAAATCTTTTTTTTTAAATTTGTTATCCCTCCTTCCTTCCCTCCCTCCTTCCTTCCTTCCCTCCTTTCTTTTCTCCTTCTCTCCTTCCTTTCCCCCTTCCTTTCCTCCTTCCTTCCCCCCTTCCTTCTCTCCTACATTCCCTCCTTCCTTCCCTCCTTTCTTCTCTCCTTCCTTCCCTCCTTCCTTCCCTCCTTTCTTCTCTCCTTCCTTCCCTCCTTCCTTCCCTCCTTCCTTCCCTCCTTTCTTCTCTCCTTCCTTCCCTCCTTCCTTCCCTCCTTGCTTCCCAGAGAAAATCTTATAACTCTTGGGAAGTCGGGAGTAGTTTATTTACACATTTGCAAAACCTCTCGCCTCCGCCCCCCTATTCCTTGTGATTTCTACATCCCTCCCTACGAATGGCTCCAGTGTTGTTGCATCGGTGTTGTTTTTTTTTTTTTTTGGTGTAGCCAGACCAAAGAAAAAGATAATGCAGATAAAAGTGTCCTGCAAGCCATTTATTTTCCTTTTGTTTGGAGACAGGTGCGATGGGATTTGTGTTACTCAAACAGCTTCGGGGCACAGCAATAATTAAGTGAATTTCTTTGTCTCCTTCTTTTCAGTCTTTCGGAGTCAACTGAAATTAACACAATCACTGATTTTGAGGGATTGGGGAATACAAATAGTGGCCATGGGGGACCTTGGTGTAGGAAGGGATCTGGGGCAGGCGTTAGGATAAATCAGATTGTCACGAAGCTTAATTCAGTGGATATTAGCAAATCCACCACTACTAGTCACGAAAGTAAGTAACTAAAAGGTACATTTATGGGTCACGAGTGAGCCCAGCAATTCTGTGGTTCAGCGAGACATTTCTTAAGAAATGTCCCATTTTACGGCGCTCCTTGCTACAGCTGCTAAGTGAATCACGGCAGTTGATAAGTTAGTAACCTGGTTGTTTAGCGAATCTTGATTTCCCGTTGATTTTTTCGCTTGTCAGAAGGAGACCACGCATCCTTGGGTATCACCCCCCCCCCCATTGCCAAGCACCGGCGCAAAGCACCCACTTCGAGAGAAGTCACTGTGGCATCTCTGCCGTGGTCTACTGCTCTGGTGGATTCCATCAGTGGAAGGGCTGGGGAGAAATTCGGCCACGCTCCTGCATCCAATGAGATTAAAATGGCTTTGCGCAGAAATGTCTCCAGGAATAAGGTGAATGGGTGTCTTTTTTTTTTTCCATTAAACTTTTTATTTTCCATTTTCATAACATATAATCCAGTGGTTCCCAAACTTGGCAACTTTAAGACTTGTGGACTTCAACCACGGATATAATAGCAATAGCAATAGCAGTTAGACTTATATACCGCTTCATAGGGCTTTCAGCCCTCTCTAAGCGGTTTACAGAGTCAGCATATCGCCCCCAACAACAATCCGGGTCCTCATTTTACCCACCTCGGAAGGATGGAAGGCTGAGTCAACCCTGAGCCGGTGAGATTTGAACAGCCGAACTGCAGAACTGCAGTCAGCTGAAGTAGCCTGCAGTGCTGCATTTAACCACTGCGCCACCTCGGCTCTTCGAGGTGGATACTATTGGATACTATTAGTACTACATAGCCAATATCATGTTGTGTTAATTAATAATTACATCAGTTCATCTTGCCATCAACTCCCGAAAAAAATAAAAAAAGAAAAAGAAAAACCAATTATTGGTTCTTCTGCTCTCCATACACCATATTTATGCCTTATCCAACACTTTCTTCTGCCTCTCTCCTCCCCCTCCCTGCCTCCTTTCTTCCCTCCATCATCCTTTTCTACTCTACTTCCCCTTCCTTTCTCCTTCTCCTCTCTCCCCTTTCCACTCCTCCTTATTCTCCTCATCTTCCCCCTCCCCTTGCCCTCTCTCCTATCCTTCTCTTCCTATCTTTCTTCTCTCCTCTGCTTCCCACTCTTGAATGGGTGTCTTGAAAGCAACCCTTGAAACCAGAGCTGGGAGGTCTACAGGTTGCCCACGACTTACGACCACAGTGGAGTCCAAAATTTCTGTCATTAATTAAGATTAATTAACTAAAATTCTGCCCGACCTTACGACTTTTCTTGCCACCGTTGTTAAATGAAACGCTGCCCTCAATAAGTTAGTAACACAGTTGTTGAGTTGAATCTGGCTTCCCCATCAATTTTGCTTGTCAGAAGGTCGCAAAAAGGAATCATGTGACCTTCCAGACACTGCAATGGTCGTAAGTATGAACCAGTGGCCCAGCGTCTGAATTTTCATCATATGATCATGGGGATGCTACAAAAGTCGTCACTGTGAAAAATGGGCATAAGTGACTTTTTTCGGTGCCTGTTCTGATCGAGGCTTCCCAAGAGCATGAACCAAACTCCTGTTCCCAACAAAAACCCCTTTTATTAATTGACTGTGAATTCTGCTCATTGACATCCAGCAAAGTCTTTCAAGGGAGGATTTATAGTCACAGACCTTATCGGGCTTGGAGAGCTGACAGGCCGATATCTGCAAAACTTGGCAAGGAGTCTTGGAGAATCACAAACCAATTAAGCAAACTAATTGTCTCCTGCAAACTCCACTCCCCTTTTGCTCCTCTTTTACTTCCTCTGGGAGGGGCCATTCATCGTCTGATCTTGCTCCCAAGTTGACCCCTGTTCTTTAGCTGCTCCCTTCGTCTGGCAACTCTGCGCATGAGCACACTGGGAACAGGCTCCAGCTGTTCTTCTGCCCCACTGATGTCTGACTCCAAAGGCAGCTGATAACTGTCAGGTGGCCCTGGCCCCCTCTCTGCCTCATCCAGAGCCTTCCCCGGACTCCAGGACTGGCCCATCTTCCTCCCCAACCTCCTCACTGTCCGAATCTTCTGCCACGCTATGTTTCTTTTCCTTTTTTTTTGATGGTTATATTGGTGTCCTTCCTGTACAGATGTAAGAAAGAGCGGTAGGACATTTTTATTCGCTTGGGTGCAAGTGAGGATTCTAATCCGTTTCACTGGTTACGAATGTAAAACCTGGAGGTGGTGATTAAATAAATCCAAGACTATCAAAAAAATAAAAAGGCTTATTCTTTTAGGCTTCAAGGTAGGGAATAAGATGGGAATATTTTTAGCATCTCTAAAGAGGAGAGGTTTCCTTAAACTGTGTCAACGTTTTATTTTGTTTTATTCTTTTTTTCTTTTTTTCGCTAATTCTCTCCGATCACAAAAATCTTTGTGGGTGGATTGTCTGTCACAGATTATCCGTACTAATGCCACCTTGAATAGCTGGGGGTGGTGGGGGGGAGGGAAGGTGGGATATGAATGAGTGGTGAGTTTTAATTGCTATTTAAAGCATGGGACCAGCCCTTTGGCTTGGACAAGGAGACACGCAGTATTAAAACGACTCTTCTCTAAATTAAATATAGATGGGGGCGGGGATACACGAGAACTGTGTTTTCCACCTGCAACTCTTATGTGTTGCATTGAGGCAGCCTGCAGGTGTGTAGGATAAAATCTGAGGCAGATATGATGCAATGTGCAATAGCAATAGCAATAGCAGTAGACTTATATACCGCTTCATAGGCCTTTCAGGCCTCTCTAAGCGGTTTACAGAGAGTCAGCATATTGCCCCCAACAATCTGGGTCCTCATTTTACCCACCTCGGAAGGATGGAAGGCTGAGTCAACCCTGAGCCGGTGAGATTTGAACCGCTGACCTGCTGATCTAGCAGTAGCCTGCAGTGCTGCATTTAACCACTGCGCCACCTTGGCTCAAGGTGCATGTTAGAAGACATGCGTTGGTACGGAAGACAGAGAGAGAGGGATGGGTGGATGGATGGATGGATAAAGAATGGGACTAAGACGCTGAGCTTGTCGATCAGAAAGGTCAGCAGTTCGGCAGTTCGAATCCCCAGCGCCGCGTAAAGGAGTGAGCTCCCGTGACTTGTCCCAGCTTCTGCCAACCTAGCAGTTCGAAAGCATGTGAAAAATGCAAGTAGAAAAATAGGGACCACCTTTGGTGGGAAGGGAACAGCGTTCCGTGCGCCTTCGGCATTGAGTCATGCCGGCCACATGACCACGGGGACATCTTCGGACAGCACTGGCTCTTCGGCTTTGAAACGGAGATGAGCAACGCCCCCTAGAGTTGGGAACGACGAGCACATAGGTGTGAGGGGAACCTTTACCTTCACACATGAAGGTTCAATTCAACTGATTTATTGCTAATTGTATTTATTCACAGGAATCTTCTCAGCACTTGGTTAGGGTCAGTGGCAGTTGAGAGGAGGGGTTTGGACTCAGATTTGTTTGTGAGTATGTAAGGATTCTAGGCTGACCCCTCTTTTTAACCCTCCCCCTGGCTTTCTCCTACAGATAGATGCATAGATAGATAGATGGGTGGGTGAATGGATGGGTGGGTGGATAGCTTTGATTGTCTGCTGTGGACGCTGGGCACTGTTATCTTTTCCTGCACTGCTGGCTCTCAGCTCTTGGGAAGAGAAGCAGCTGCCCCTCCTTCCTTCCTTCCTTCCTTCCTTCCTTTTTTCCTTCCTTCCATCCCTCCCTCCCTCCACCTTTAAGAGGTCTGGATTTCAACTCCCAGAATTCCCCAGCCGGCAAGGAATTCTGGGAGTTGAAGTCCTGACCTCTTCAAGATGCCACGTTTGAGAAGCGCTGTCCCCCCCTCTCTTGCTCTCCAGCACCTCCTTCCTTCCGGCTAATGGGTGGGTTTCCCCTTCCAGCTGTCTGCACAGCTGGAAAAAGGCTCCTGGAATATCAATCAGGCCCCGAACTGGAGAGGTCAGAGCCATGCAAGGGGAGAGGCGGTTTGGCTTTTAAGGTTGAGCAAACCCGGCTGCATTTCATACTCCCTGCCTCCTTCCCCCCCCCTCCTTCCCAGATAGCAGAAGTCCGCGTGAACTGAATATCTGATTTGCTTTGAGGCTGGCTCCTGTTGGAAGGCAACGCAAGGGGAAAGAAGGATGGAACGTGGGGGCGGAGGAGACGTCAGGGTGCGCAGGGAGAAGCAGCAGCCAATTTTGGGGGGACGGGCCTTTTTTTTTTTTTGAACACCCCCTCCCCTTGCAGGTAGCACCTGAATTATGGAAGGAGACAAACGGAGCAGCTGGGAGCTGGGTAGAGTTAATTCAGGCACGTCCGGGAATCCGGCAGCTGCTTCTCGTGCAGAGGTGACAGCAGCAAAATAAAATAAAATAAAATAAAAATGGCCCTGTTCGATTCCCCTCTTTTTCTGCTTCTATTCAAGGGCTGGATTGATTTCTGAGTTCCGTCTTCTTTTGGAAATGGCCATTTTTTTCCTTGGCCTGGCCCTGCTCCGGCACCTTTCTCCGCAGCCTGATGGGTGCGCGAGGCTTTTCCTGGCTCCAGAACAATTGAAATATTATTATTTTTTTCCTTTGTTCCCAACTCCAGTCCCTTAGGACAGTGGTCTCCAACCTTGGCAACTTTAAGACTTGTGGACTTCAACTCTAGGAGTTGAAGTCTACAGGACTTAAAGTTGCCAAGGTTGGAGACCACTGCCTTAGAGATGACTAATTTATTTATATCTCTATCTCTATCTCTATCTCTATCTCTATCTCTATCTCTATCTCTATCTCTATCTCTATCTCTATCTCTATCTCTATCTCTATCTCTATCTCTATCTCTATCTATGTATGTATGTATGTATGTATGTATGTATGTATGTATGTATGTATGTATGTGTATATTAGATTTTTACAACCCCCGGTATGCCCAAATATGGGAGGAAGATCACTACTTCCATTCTCTGTCCTTCGGCTCGTCACAAGAGACCATCCAGGCAGAAACCCAATATTTTTACTGTTGCCTTTTTGTTACAATTTTGTTGTATTTGTGCTGATAAATAAATAAAGGGAGACTAGTATAGATCTATTTCAAGCTATTTAGCTCTCATCAGCTAGCCATAACCCTTATTGGGATTTGAACCTGGGCTATATTACATACTAGGCAGACTTCTTAGCCATTAGGCCACAGGCTCTTATCCGTTATCAGTGAAGCCAGGGTGAAAGGTATCTATTAGATTTTTACAACCCCTGGTATGCCCAAATATGGGAGGAAGATCACTACTTCCATTCTCTGTCCTTCGGCTCGTCACAAGAGACCATCCAGGCAGAAACCCAATATTTTTACTGTTGCCTTTTTGTTACATATATATATATATATATTTACCGTTGGCACTTGCCTCTGGCAAGAATAGCAAAAATATACCTAAAAAGTCCGGCAAAATGCCGGAAATATAAGCAGAAGCAAGGAACATATTTCCACATGTGGTGGACATGGCCAGAAATAAAGAAACTTTGGACAGGAGATGACTAATGGGTAAGTTTTAACCTTTGGCAGAGTTCCTTTCCTGCTTGGCAGGGAAGTTCAATACAAGTAGTCCTGGAATTACGACCACCATCGGGCCCAACGTTTCTGTGGCTAAAGTAAGACAGTTCAGTGAGTTGATGCCTCACTTTATGACTTGTCTTGCCACCGTTGTTAAAGGTTAGGGTGACTCTGACCTTCCCCACCAACTCTGCTTGCCAGAAGGTCTCAAAAGAGGATCACGTGATCTGGGGGACACTGCAATCATCAGAAATACATGCCGGGTGTTAAAAATCCAAATTTTGATTCCCCCAGCTGGCTGGGGAATTCTGGGAGTTGAAGTCCGCCAGGCTTAAAGTTGCCAAGGTTGGAGACTCCTGCTCCAAAGGGTGTCTTGTTGAAGAGGTCCCTTTAGAAGAGGCATTCCTCTTCTAAAGAGCCGAGGTGGCACAGTGGTTAGAGTGCAGCACTGCAGGCTACTTCAGCTGACTGCAGTTCTGCAGTTCGGCTGTTCAAATCTCACCGGCTCAAGGTTGACTCAGCCTTCCATCCTTCCGAGGTGGGTAAAATGAGGACCCGGATTGTTGTTGGGGGCAATATGCTGCCTCTGTAAACCGCTTAGAGAGGGCTGAAAGCCCTATGAAGCGGTATATAAGTCTAACTGCTATTGCTAAGTCTAACTGCTATTCCCCGTAAGGTGAAACTGTATGAATATATAGGTCTTTTAAGGTGGCCCTTATTGTAGAAACTCTTTACTGTATCATAGAACTTGAGAGGGACTTCTGGGTCATCTAGTCTAACCCTCTGAAATGTGCAGAAAAAAAAACAATTAAACCATCCACGAGAAGGAAGCGGCCAGCCTCTTAAAACCTTCCAGAGATGGAGAACTCAGCATCTCCAGCAATTCCACTGTTGTATTCATCTTATTAAAGGGAAGATATTTCCTTTTATTCAAATGAAATTGAGGCAAATTTTAACGGATACCAATTATTTCTGCTCTCAGTTGTTTTGTCACCACAGTAGAGTTCTTGTCCATCTCCTTTGGAGTCATCTCTTTGTGCATCTCAACACAGCTTCCCTGCCTACGTGCTTCTTAAATCTTCTTTTCTTCAGGTTGAACATCTCAAAAGGGGACAATAGAAAAAGTGAGCTTTCTTTTGTAATCGTAGAGTAAAATATAATGTTGTAATTATATTTGCTGCAAAGGAAATCAGAGCCTGCCTTCCTTCCTTCCTTCCTTCCTTCCTTCCTTCCTTCCTTCCTCCCTTCCTCCCTCCCTCCTCTTCTTCCTCCCACCTTGTCTCCTTCTATTTCTTCCTTCCCCTCTTCCCCTCCCCTTCTTTTTTCTTCCTTTCTTTCTTTCCTTCCTTTACTCCCTCCCTCCTCCTCTTCTTCCTCCCACCTTGTTTCTTCCATTTCTTCCTTCCTTTCTTTCCCTCCCTTCTTTCTTTCTTTTCTTCCTTCCTTTCCTCCCTCTTTCCCTTCTCCTCTTCTTCCTCCCACTTTGTCTCCTTCCATTTCTTCCTTCCCTTCTTCCCCTCCCCTTCTTTCTTTTTTCCTTCCTTTCTTCCTTTCCTCCCCCTCTTCTTCCTCCCATCTTGTTTCCTTCCATTTCTTCCTTCCCTTCTTCCTCTCCCTCCTTCCATCCCTCCTTTCTTTCTTTTCTTCCTTCCTTCCTTTCCTCCCTCTTTCCTCCTCCTCTTCTTCCTCCCATCTCGTTTCCTTCCATTTCTTCCTTCCCTTCTTCCTCTCCCTCCTTCCATCCCTCCTTTCTTTCTTTTCTTCCTTCCTTCCTTTTCTCCCTCTTTCCTCCTCCTCTTCTTCCTCCCATCTTGTTTCCTTCCCTTCTTCCTCTCCCTCCTTCCATCCCTCCTTTCTTTCTTTTCTTCCTTCCTTCCTTTCCTCCCTCTTTCCTCCTCCTCTTCTTCCTCCCATCTTGTTTCCTTCCATTTCTTCCTTCCCTTCTTCCTCTCCCTCCTTCCATCCCTCCTTTCTTTCTTTTCTTCCTTCCTTCCTTTCCTCCCTCTTTCCCGTCTCCTCTTCTTCCTCCCACCTTGTCTCCTTCCATTTCTTCCTTCCCCTCCCTCCTTCCTTCCTTCTCTCCCTCCTTCCCTCACCCCTCCCTCCCTCTCTGTCTGTCTGCCTGCCTGTCTTTCTCTCTCTCTTCTTTCTCTCTTCCTTCCTTCCTCTTCATTTTTTCTTTCTTTTCTTTCTTTCATTCTTTACTGCTTTTACTCTTCATTGGTTTCTGTTAGCTTTTACGTCCTTTGCAAAACCTTTTAATAACAATTTGTAAAATAAATAAATCAATGGAACACCCCACAACGATTCATTCGTTTCAAAAGTAAAGAAATGCTGCCGTCGTAAAAAAACACTGAACTGATCCGAAGTGGAAATCTTTTTTTCTTTGGGAATGCTTAAAAAATAAATAAAAAATAAACAGAGGCGGGTAAGCTGAAAGGAGGCCAACCTGCCACTTTTCTCATTCGCACAGTTAAATGCGTTTCCGATTCATCTTTGACACTTTTCTCCTTGTTTTGTTTTGTTTTTAGTCATTTTTTTGACCTATTTTCATCTTAGGATTGCATCAACCTCTCTCATTGCTTGCAAGCTTGTTATTTTTCTTTCCTTCCCTTTTTAAATGCTTCCTAATGGGTTCTGGCTCCCTTCAAACTTCAATTGTTTGGGGAAAAAAACCAGGAGATTAAATTGTTTACCACCTGGATGTGTGGTTCTCTTTGGAGACTGATGCGTGTTGAGATATATTGAGATGCTTTGGCAGATGAGTTTGACTTCTACCTGTTGTTCGGGGTGCCTAGAGGTCCATTCATAAAATCCTTTTGACGGGCGAGGGGCAGGCTGCCAGGATGAAAGCCTACTCAGTGTTGGTGTGTGTGTGTGTGCGTCCTCCACTCAAGAGCATAGTGTGCCCCTCCCGTGCCCCGACTCATTGCGCTAATGAGCTATGATCGCAGCGTGTCAGTTGGTACATTCAGAAAAAACAGGGCTTCTGCCAAACATGGCAACGGAGGGCGTAATTGATCCAAGCTGATTTCCATAGGCAGCGTTTGCGAATAATTGTTTTCCCCGGCTAAGATGGTGTAAGTCACCAATTGGATGAGGATCATGTCCTCCCCATCCTGTAATCTTTGGTTAAGCGGAGATTTACGTTTCTTAAATGTCTGGCAAGAGATGACCCTGTGTGTGTGTGTGTGTGTGTGTGTGTGTGTGTGTGTGTGTGTGTGTGTGTGTGTGTGTGTGTGTGTTGGGGGGGTTGTTCTGCTTCGCTCTCAAATCATCAGGGTTTTGTAAAGGAAACATTCCTTTTCTTTAATATACAGCAGTGGTGGGATTCAGGCGGTTCGCACCTATTCGGGAGAACCGGCTGGTAACTTTCTAAGCAGTTCGGAGAACCGGTTGTTGGAAGAAATCTTATTTTTCTTTTCCCCCACTTTGCAGGGCTAATCCTGTAAGGAAGGCAGGCGGGAAGGAAACATTCTGGTGTTGTTTCTAGCCTCATTTTTTTTGCCCTGCTTACAGAAACTGCCTCTCCGGTTAACCCTTATTACCATTGTAACAATTAAGGTGACGTGCCCATCGACCTGAGTGACATTGAATTGGACACGCCCACATGGTCACATGACCACTGAGCCCTGCCTACCCAGCTGGTCATTAGGGCAGAGAACTGGTTGGTAAATTATTTGAATACCACCACTGATGTATAGGTACCATGTTTTCCCCGAAAATAAGACAGGGTCTTATTTTCTTTTGACCCCCTCGAAATAAATGCCTTGTTGGCCTTATTTTCGGGGAGGTCTTATTATTTCTGAGGTGCAGGAGGCGGCGAGCGTGGTCACCTCATGGCTGCTGCTGTGTTGCCGTATTTTCGGAGGAAGGCTTATTTTAGCACATGCGCTCAAAAGCCCAATAAGGGTTATTATCCAGGGAGGTCTTACTTTTGGAAAAAAAGATAGTCCTTGACTTACAATCATTCACTTAGTGACTGTTCAAAGTTACAATGGTACAGGCAGTCCTTGACTTACAACAGTTCATTGAGGGACCATTCAAAGTTACAATGGCACAGTTGTGGCCTGCCAGCAGCCATTAGAACTGGCAGCAGAGTCAGACAGTGAGGAGGTTGGAGAGGGACATGGGCCAGTCCTGGAGTCTGAGGAAGGCTCGGATGAGGGCTCTGTGTCGGAGGCAGAGAGGGAGCAAGAGCCATATGCCAGTTATCAGCTGCCTTCAGAGTCAGACATCAGTGGGGCAGAAGAACAGCTGGAGCCTGTTCCCAGTGTGCGGATGCACAGAGTTGCCAGACGAAGGGAACAGCTAAAGAACAGGGGTAGACTTGGGAGTAAGGCCACAGGTGGACAATGAATGTCCCCTCCCAGAGGAAATAAAAGGGGAGCAAAAGAGGAGTGGAGTTTGCAGGAGACAATTAGTTCCTTTAATTAGTTCATGACTCTGAGATTACTTGTCAAATTTTTCAGCTATCAGCCTGTCAGCTCTCCAAGCCAGATAAGGTCTGTGACTGTAAATCCTCCCTTGAAAGACTTTGCCGGATGTGAATGAGCAGAATTGACAGTCAATTAATAAAAGGGGTTTTTGTTGGGACCAGGAGTTTGCTTCAGGCACTGAAAAAAGTGACTTATGTCCATTTTTCACAGTGACGACATTTGTAGCATCCCCATGATCATATGATCAAAATTCAGATGCTGTGCCATTGGTTCATACTTACGACCATTGCAGTGTCTGGAGGGTCACATGATCCCTTTTTGCGACCTTCTGACAAGCAAAATTGATGGGGAAGCCAGATTCAACTCAACAACAACTGTGTTACTAACTTATTGTGGGCAGTGTTTCATTTAACAACGGTGGCAAGAAAAGTCGTAAGGTAGGGCAGAATTTTAGTTAATTAATCTTAATTAACGATAAGAAATTTTGGACTCCACCGTGGTCGTAAGTCGTGGGCAACCTGTAGACCTCCCAGCTCTGGTTTCAAGAGTTGCTTTCAAGACACCCATTCACCTTTTTCCTGGAGACATTTCTGTGCAAAGCCATTTTAATCTCATTGGATGCAGGAGCCTGGCCGAATTTCTCCCCAGCCCTTCCACTGATGGAATCCACCAGAGCAGTAGACCACGGCAGAGATGCCACAGTGAGTTCTCTCGAAGTGGGTGCTTTGCGCCGGTGGAATCCCGTTTAATTACATTTCTCCCCGCACACCGGCAGTTCTTCTGCAGCGCACACAGTTGGGGAATTAATGTTTTAAAACCATAGCGCTAAGTGAGAGATGTTATACCCCTGGCTTCCCCCATCGATTCTGTCTCTAGCTCTCGTCTCCCTCTCTCTGCTTGTTCCTGCCACCTCTTACACACCGTTGGGTCCCGCTAGCGAAGAATGCAGAACCAGAACAAATGGGCTGAGGAAGGAATGGATGGGTTTTCACACGTTTGATAAAACTAAAAAAAAAAATTATTGGTATATGATTCGTATTTTAATACCGAAAATTCCGAGAAGAGAGATAAAAATGAAAGCAGGATTTTTTCCTGATTAGGTTGATAGTTCTTTATAGAAATGACTTGTTCGCACTACTATGAAAAAGCAAAAAAAAAAGTTGTGATTTGATGTTAATGCCTTATTTTACTCTGGAACTTAAAATATATTACCCACTTAGCTTTTGTTAGCCTCTGCTAACATTGTCAGAGTGTTAAGTTCTGGAGATCACAATGTCTGTCTCTTGTTTTATAACTACACCTGGAACTCGTATTTTTTGGATAATTCACAGTGTGTATGTGTGTGTATGAGAGAGAGAGAGATAGAGGAGAGAGAGCGAGACAGAGACAGAGACAGAGAGAGAGCGGGGGAGACAGAGACAGAGACAGAAACAGAGAGACAGAGAAGAGAGAGAGAGAGGATACAGAGACAGAGAGTCAGAGAGAGAGAGAGGAGACAGAGACAGAGAGAGAGACAGAGGAGAGAGAGAGAGAGAGAGAGAAAGAGAGAGAGAGAGAGGAGACAGAGAGAGAGAGACAGAGACAGAGAGACAGAGAGAGAATGGATGGGTTTTCCACCATGAACAGTTTGTAGGGTCTTTCCCCCCATAAATAAATAAACAAAGAAGGACAAATGACCGATACACGGTGGGTCAGACGACCCCCATTGTAGCGTTCCAACTACCCCATCGTTCCATGAAGATGAGCTGCATCCTGAGACCACAAAGGAGAAACAACAATCCCGTGTCTGGATTGGAGATGGTTTCTCTCCAGTGTCCTGTTGCTAGAGAGGTTGGACCACTAGCAAGGGAAATGGGGAGTGGGAAGTAATTTGAAGAGAGGATGAGGACCATGGGATTTGGTCTTGGTTAGGGGGGCCCCCGTGGGGCCGTTGGGAACTGGGCCATGCAAGCAGTGAGTGAGCGCTTAATGCTCCAGGTTGCAAATATGTGGGATGAGATTGTGCATGCAAAACCAGCCCCTCACCCCCATCCCACCATCGCTACTGTCGATCAACAGAGCCAGAAACGTCGAGGTTCGACGATCTAGCTGGCCGTACAAGATAGTCGACTTTACGACCACAGCTAAGCTCAAAATTTGTTGCCGAGCAAGAGAGTTGTCATACGAGGCTTGCCCCATTGAAGACCTCCCCTGCCACCGTTGTTCAGTGAGCCCCTGCCGCCGTTAAGTGAGACACAGGGGTTGCTAAGGGACCACGTGACCACAAGAATGCTGCAACAGTTGTAGGTGTGGGGGGGGGGAAATCGTCCTACGTCGCTTTTTTGTTTTTCAGTGCCAGTGGTGGGTTTCAAATTTTTTTAGAACCTACTCTGTGGGTGTGGCCTCCTTTGTGGGAGTGGCTTGCTGGCCATGTGACCTGGTGGGAATGGCTTGCCGGCCATGTGTTTTCTTTCTCTCACTTTTTCTTTTTTTATTTCTTTCTCTCTTCCTTTCTTTCTCTTTCTCTCTCTGTGTGTGAGTCTCTCTCTCTGTGTGTGTGTGTGTGTGAGTCTGTGTGTGTGTGTTTGTGTGTGTGTATGTGTTTGTGTGTATGTGTGTGTGAGAGAGAGTGGTGGGTTTCAAACAATTTCGAAACCTCTTCTGTAGGTGTGGCCTGCTTTCCGGGGGTCCACTGGTGGAACCTCTTCTAACCGGTCCGGTAGATTTGACGAACCGCTTCTACCGAATAGGTGCGAACTAGTAGGAGCCCACCTCTGTTCAGTGCCATCGTAACTTCAAACCGTCACGAAATGAATGGCTGCAGGTGCGGGACTTCCTGTTGAGGAGTGTCATCCACAGTCACAGGAGGGAGGGGTTCTTTCACCGAGAGCAGAGAGAGAGATAACCCCCCCCCCCCCCGTGGAAATGGTGCTATGCAGCAAGAGGGTGCAGGCAGAAAAACACACACACACCCTTCCCCCAGTAATTCACCAGGTCTACCTAATAGTTATGCAGATAGTTGCTTTGAGTCTGGGAAGATTAATGTCGGGCCCAAGGAACCAAGAACAACACAGGGAGTAAGTTCGGAGTCCTCATTTGCTGTAGTAGACAGAACCCAGCTCGTGAATTATACATCCCCCTTCAAACATGGCAGGCCATGGAACCTGTTAACAAAATCAATTAGTCCCCGAAACCCAGATCATAAGGCCAAACTCCAGAGGCAGAATGTTGGGTAGGTTGGAGTGATTTTTCTCTCCCCCCTCCTACGTGTTTCTGGCAGAGTCTGTAGGAATCTGAGCATTTTGCAGAATGTAGTTTGAAAAAAAAACAACAACCTGAATTATACTGTGTAAGCAGGTCAGGTCAAAGAAGGGTCCTCCATCCCTCCCTTCTTTCCCCTCTTCTTCCTTTCTTCTTCTCTTTTCCTTCCTTCCCTCCCTCCCACCCTCCCTCTCTCTCTTCTCCTTCCTTCACCTCTTCTTTATTCCTTCTTTTCCTCCCTCTCTTCTCTTCTACTGTTTTCCTCCATCTCTCCCTTCCCTTCTTCTTTCTTCTCCCTCTTTTCCTTCCTTTCTTCTCTCCCTCCCTCTCTTCTCCTTCCTTCCCCTCTTTTCCTCCCTTGCTTCCTTCCCCTCTTCTCCTTTCTTCATTTCCCTCTTTTCATTCCTTACTTCCCTCCCTCCCTTCCACTCCTTCTTCCTCCCTCCCCTCGCTCCCTTCCCCTCTTCTGCTTCCTTCCACCCTTTTCCTTCCTTCCTTTGTTCCTTCCCTCCCTCCTCCTTCTTACTTCCTTCTTTTCCTTCCTTCCTCCCTTCTTCTCTCCCTTCCTCCTCCTCTTCTCCTTCCTTCTTCCATCCCTCCCTCCCTTTACCTCTTCTCCTTATTTCCACTCCTTTCCTTCCTTCCTTTGTTCCTTCCCTCCCTCCCTCTTCTTCCTTCCTTCCTTCTTCTCCTTCCTTCCTTCCCTCCCTCCATCTCTCTTCTTCTTCCTTCCTTCCTTCCTTCCTTCCTCTCTCCCTCCCTCCCTTTACCTCTTCTTATTTCCACTCTTTTCCTTCCTTCCTTTGTTCCTTCCCTCCCTCCCTCTTCTTCCTTCCTTCTTCTCCTTCCTTCCCTCCGTCTCTCTTCTCCTTCCTTCCTTCCTTCCTTCTTCCCTCCCTCCCTTTCCCTCTTCTCCTTACTTCCACTCTTTTCCTTCCTTCCTTCCTTCCTTCCTTCCTTCCTTCCTTCCTTCCTTCCTTCCTTCCTTCCTCCCTTCCTTCCCACAAAGATCCAAGATTAACGTATTGATCATGCCATAAAAACCACCCTTCTTTGACCAGGGGACAGAATCCTAGGTATCCTCTCTTTGAGGGAAGGTTGATGGCAACTTTCATGGCTGCAGCAGCTCACTTTACCCGCTGCATTAGCTGCGTTGAAGTCTCAGGGTGCTGGAAGGGTGAGGAAAAATTATTGTGTGGCATCCATATTCATAGGGGAGTTTTGTGGTTGCTTGTATTTCTTGCCTGTAAATAATCTTTGACTGGTTGCACTGCAAGTATAAGCTGAGCATTTCAACTTCCTTACACCTCGGATATCACATTCATTTTTCCTTCCTTATATTTGATGACCCCCTTCCCAAATGCTGATTATATGGCTTTTACAGAGGTACCTAGAAGAGCAAAGAAAGAACTCCAGTAATAAATATATATATATGTATATTTAATATTTATATACATATTAAATATGTATATATTTAAAGTCACAACCCCTGGTATGTCCAAATATGGGAGGAAGTTCACTGCTTCCATTCTCTGTCCTTCGGCTCGTCACAAGAGACCATCCAGACAGAAACCGAATATTTGTTACATTTGTGTTGTATTTGTGCTGATAAATACTAGTCTCCCTTTATTTATTTATCAGCACAAATACTATATCTATATCATCTATATCTGTATCTATATCTATATCTATATCTATATCTATATCTATCTATATCTATATCTATATCTATATCTATATCTATATCTATATCTATATCTATATCTATATCTATATCTATATCTATATCTATATCTATATCTATATCTCTGTCTGTCTGTCTGTCTGTCTATCTATCTATCTATACATACATACATACATACATACATACATACATACACATATACACATACATATATACATACATTCATACATACATACATACATACACACACATATACAGTACATATGTGTGTGTGTGTGTGAAATAATAATAATATTAATAATTACGATAACCAGTAAAACCTGCATTTAATAATTGGGAAAAACAACTGATACCAAAGGAAGAATGAAGAATAGAATCCCTGAGGATCGAAAGGAGGTAAAATAATGGCTTGTGCGAAGACATGCACAAGGATCCTCAAAAGAGGAAATAAAAGCTAGATGCCTGAACGTCATTTAAACGGAAGGGCCTAAAGTAATCTCCCATCGGAGGTCATGCGTTTCTTAATCCACATGACTGAGTTGCAGAATGGGGCAAAAGTTAGCAAAACAACAACAACAAAGACTGGAGGGTTTTTAGACGATGCTGGGCAACCAATGGTTTGAAATGGTAGAGGGCTGTGATGGCAAACCTATGACACTTGTGCCGGAGGTGACACGCAGAGCCATCTCTGTGGGCATGCGAGCCATCGCCCAGCTTTGCCCCACTGTGCATGCACATGCGCCTCCCACCGGCCAGGTGAGTTTTTAGTCTATGCCCCGCATGTGGGGGATACATGCGCATTCACGGAGGTTGAATGCACACATGCGCAGGAGGGCACAGGGTGTGTGGCACCCCCTTGTGCTCCATTTTTGTTGCTAGGCGGCTTCAGAGAGGACCTCCAGAGCCTGGCGAGGGCGAAAACAACACCCCCCCCCCATGGTGCAGGAGGTTGAGTAAGCCACGCGCGTGGGTGGTGGTTTGTGCGCACAGGGGGGGGGTCACGCGTGCATGCACAGGGGAGGCACATTGCATTGTGGGTGTGGGCATATGCACGCGATTTCGGCACATGAGGAGAAAAGGGTTAGCTATTCCTGGTATAGCTATTTGCCTGTTTGAACAAGGGAGGGTTGGACTAGAAGACCTTCAAGGTCCCTTCTAATTCTGTTATTCTGTTAGTGTCAGAAGAGATGTCCTCCTCTATGAAATGGACCCCCAGAGCATCAAAATCTGTCAAAGCCTATTAAAAAATCCCAGAAAATTGTAATTTATGATAAGAACGGGGAATATAGATATAGATATAGATATAGATATAGATATAGATATAGATATAGATATAGATATAGATATAGATATAGATATAGATAGATATAGATATAGATATAGATATAGATATAGATATAGATATAGATAGATATAGATATAGATATAGATATAGATATAGATATAGATATAGATATAGATATAGATATAGATATAGATATAGATATAGATATAGATATAGATATAGATATAGATATAGATATAGATATAGATATAGATATAGATATAGATATAGATATAGATATATATATATATATATATATATATATATATATATATATATATATATATATATATAACAGAAAACCCATGCTCTGTGTAGCAGGGGGAGGAGAGTCTGCAGAGGGTCTCTCTCTCCCCCCCCTCTCCCCTCCCCATCCCATAGACCCCCATTGGAAGCGAGACCCAGCATGGCATGGTGCCAGGGCTATGCAAATGGCTGGTCGGCATGGCAACGGGTATCAGCTGCCGATGAATAGAGACAGGAGGGTGGCTTAGGGCCCTCTCTCAACCACGGTGCTCTTTTCTTGCCCATCAGGGTTAGGCTGGCGTTCACACCATCTCCCTGGAAGGGGCTCTGTGTGCAGCTGGTTCGGTTCGGAAACCTTTCAGGCAATTTGGAGATATGTTAATAAGGGAGGCGTCAAATAGGAAAGGGAAATAAGAAGCGGAGTGCTGGAGTTCGCCTTTAACCTGGTAAGGGTCTCGGGCTCCATCCCTCCGGCCTCTTCAGATGGGGCCAGAAAAACATGAGGATCAAAGCTCAGGTCAATGGGTCAATGGGTTGGGAGCTGAGCTGCATAGATGACTCATAAAATCCAATCTATTTATTCGAGTTTTTTCTCTCTCTCTGCCTTACTTACAAGTAACTCAATCCGACAAACACACAGTACATAATGGTTCTTCGTCTTCCTCTTTGCCCTCTTACCGCAGCAACTCAGGGTGATGGGCTGGGCTGAGAGAGAGAGAGGTGGTGGGGAGAGAGAGGGAGACCCAAAGCCAGTTTTTCATGCCCAAGGCAGGACTAGAACTCTCAGTCTCCTGGTGATTGACCCAAAGTCACGCAGCCAGCTTTCATGCCTAAGGTGGAACTAGAATAGATGGGGGCGAGGCCAGCCAGAGGTGGTATTTGCCGGTTCTCCGGACGACTCAAAATTTCCGCTACCGGTTCTCCAGAACTGGTCAGAACCTGCTGAATACCACCTCTGGTGCCCGAAGACTTAAAATTGAGGATTTTTGCTCAGTGTGTGCAACAGAAAGGGTGGAAGATAAAGAGGTTGATGACAATGAGCAGTTGCAAACCATTTAGAAATTGATCCAGAACTTCTGGAGGACACCCTGTCGAAGAAGTCCGATGTGCATCACACTCAAGCGGCAATGAAAGTAATAACTCAAAAGGCTGCTAAAACTGACAGATGAAAACATTTTTCTTCTCAAAGGTTCCTACGGAGCAATATTGAATAGCCAGTTTGGTGTAATGGTTAAGATGCTGGCCCAGAAACCAGGAGATGGTGAGTTCTAGTTCCATCTTAGACATGAAAGCCGTCTGGGTGACTTAGGGCCAATCGCCAGGAGACCGGGAGTTCTAGTCCTGCCTTAAGCATGAAAGTCAGCTGGGTGACTTAGGGCCAATCACCAGGAGACTGGGAGTTCTAGTCCTGCCTTAAGCATGAAAGTTAGCTGGGTGACTTTAGGCCAATCCCAATGAGACTGACGTTCTAGTCCCACCTAAGGCATAAAACCTGGCTAGGTGACTTTGGACCAATCATCAAGAGACTGGGAGTTCTAGTCCTGCCTTAGGCATGAAAGCTGGCTGGGTGACTTTGGGCCAATCACCAGGAGACAGTGAGTTCTCTGCCTCCTGAGTCCTAGCTGATCGGGAAGGAATGGGGATTTTGCAGTATCTTTCCCCTGCCACGCCCACCAAGCCACGCCATGCCCACAGAACCAGTAGTAAAAAAATTTGAATCCCACCTCATAACATCTGGAAGCACATCATGAGCATCTCAAAACATGGCTGCCCGGGGTCTGAGTCTTGCCCACAGACAGGTGGATGTGGCCAAGCCAGTGGTGAGATTCAATAATTTAACAACCGGTTCTCTGCACTAATGACCAGCTGGGTAGGTGGGCTTGGTGATCATGTGACTGGGTGGGCATGGCCAACTGAATGTCACTCATATCAATGGGTGCTTCGCCTTAGCTGTGACAATGTAATAAGGGTTAACCAGAAAGACAGTTTCTTTAAGCAGGGCAATAAAGATTAGGCTAGAAACACCCAGAATGTTTCCTTCCTGCCTTCCTTACAGGATTAGCCCTGTAAAGTGGGGGAAAAAACAAAATAAGATTTCTTCTAATAACCAGTTTTCCAAACCACTTAGAAAGTTACCAACCGGTTCTCCCGAATAGGTGCGAACCGGCTTTAATCCCACCACTGGGCCAAGCCCAATTCACTCACTCGTGTACCCATGGGAAAAACACTGAATGTGAAAGAAAACGTCATAACCGGCTAAACATCTGAAGAGAGATACTTTTTAAACTAGTATAGAATCTAAGGCAATTTTTAGACTGGGATCTCCCCGAAGGAATTAGGGATATATTTGTGCTCTTCAGTGCCACGCGTTGACCCCGAGGCAAGAGCTTTTAAGCCTGAGGGAAGGCCTCTAATTTTTGTTTTTATTTTATTAACGGAAACATCTTTGGGAAGATCAAATTTGACTTGAACATTAAGATAACAATGGAATAAAAGTAACCAGCCACCGTAGGCCCTGCTTCTAATAGCAATAAGATTTGCATCCATTAGCAAATCATAATGTTTATCCCTCGGCTGTGAAAAGCTTCACTCGGTGATTTTAGGCACATCACAACTGCTGTTAAAAGCAGAAATAGCTAATCAAATGTCGTGTCCCCTTCTCTCCCCTCACCACCCCGTTTGGTTGATGGAGCTACCCAGAGGTAGAGGCAGTCATGTTCCAGGCATGTTCTCCAGCTGTTCGGGATCAACCTCTGGCATATTTATAGTGACCCAACGTCCTTTTATTACGGAAAAGCCCGTCCTTTCTTTCAGAAAGCTGTCACTCCAACCAATTTCATTCAATTGTTTATTTTCTTGGTTTCGCCTCTTGAATTTTTTTCCTTTGGAACCAGCAAAAGTTATAAATGTAACAATTGATTTAAAAAAACAAAAAACCGTACGGACGTCTTTCAGATCTGCGTCTTTTTTCAGCCCTTAATTCCACCCACCCCCATCCAGAAAATGTGGTGACTTGCTGAGGATATTCATCTGATACAGGATTATGGAATTAAAGACATCCAAAAAACAAGGCATGCTGATGTTTTGTTGGTATTAGATTACCGTAATATGCTGATCTGGTCTTTGTAGTTTGAAACGTAGTTCAGGAGCAAACGTAACGGTCAGCCAAAGAATAAGAATGGGGGGTGTAATCGAGTTAATGCACAACAATATATTGATTTTGTAAATAGTATTTTTTTCTTCTGTCGTGCGGTTGCAAGGCTCCCCCCTCCTCCTGTTTTCCCCACAACAGCCACCCCATCAGGTATGTGGGGGCTAAAAGAGAATGACTGGTCCAAAGTCATCCAGTCAGCTTTCATGGCCAAAGGCGGGACTAGAACTCACAGTCTCCTAGTGATTGGCCCAAAGTCATCCAGTCAGCTTTCATGCTCAAGGCAGGACTAGAATTCACAGTCTCCTGGTGACTGGCTCAAAGTCAGCTTTCATGGCCAAAGGCGGGACTAGAACTGCGAGTCTCCTGGTGATTGGCCCAAAGTCATCCAGTCAGCTTTCATGCTCAAGGCAGGACTAGAACTCAGTCTCCTGGTGATCGACCCAAAGTCATCCAGTCAGCTTTCATGCTCAAGGCAGGACTAGAACTCACAGTCTCCTGGTGATTGGCTCAAAGTCAGCTTTCATGGCCAAAGGCGGGACTAGAACTCACAGTCTCCTGGTGATTGGCCCAAAGTCATCCAGTCAGCTTTCATGGCCAAAGGCGGGACTAGAATTCACAGTCTCCTGGTGATCGACCCAAAGTCATCCAGCCAGTTTTCATGCGCAAGGCCAGACTAGAACTCACAGTCTCCTGGTGATTGGCTCAAAGTCAGCTTTCATGGCCAAAGGCGGGGCTAGAACTGCGAGTCTCTTGGTGATTGGCCCAAAGTCATCCAGCCAGCTTTCATGGCCAAGGGCGGGACTAGAACTCACAGTCTCCTGGTGATTGGCCCAAAGTCATCCAGTCAGCTTTCATGGCCAAAGGCGGGACTAGAACTCACAGTCTCCTGGTGATTGGCCAAAAGTCATCCAGTCAGCTTTTATGGCCAAAGGCGGGACTAGAACTGCGAGTCTCCTGGTGATTGGCCCAAAGTCATCCAGTCAGCTTTCATGGCCAAAGGCGGGACTAGAACTCACAGTCGCCTGGTGATTGGCCCAAAGTCATCCAGTCAGCTTTCATGGCCAAAGGCCAGACTAGAACTCACAGTCTCCTGGTGATTGGCTCAAAGTCAGCTTTCATGGCCAAAGGCGGGACTAGAACTGCGAGTCTCCTGGTGATTGGCCCAAAGTCATCCAGCCAGCTTTCATGGCCAAAGGCGGGACTAGAAATCCCAGTCTACTGCTGATTGGTTCAAAGTCACCCAGCTGATTTTCATGCCTTAAAGCAGAACTAGAACTCACTAGTCTCCTAGTTTCTAGGCAGCGCCTTCCCCATTACATCAAACTGGCTCTGCTTTTCTGCAGGGAGACAAAAGTTGTAGCGATTGTACCGTCTGTAAACACTTCCTCGTTGTGACGTCCCAAGTTTTTTACAGGATCAAGTGATTGACAGACGAACAATAGCAGATCAGGCTTTTACATTTAGAATGGTTGGCAGCAGTAACTGTCCTGGCTGCCTAAGGCATTATTACAAGAAATCTCGGCATCTATTTGAAAGGTGCGATTTGGAGAGAGCGTTTCTTGCAAGGGAGGAAGCAGGTAAAGCTGAGATAATGGCAGATATGCCACCTTTGGCAAAGTGTGTCTATTTTTGGTTGGCACTTGCTGATTTCATTATGAGCGTGCGCGGAGGTAAAAATTGCCCGCCGCTTGCCGATGCAATTGACATTTCTTTTTAAAGCTGGTTATTTTGTAATGGGCGAAAGAAAAAAATAAATAAATCAAAAGCAGCGCAGCGCAGTTCATAATCGTCCCAGTGTTAAATGCAGACGGGAGGCGAGGAATTCACAGTTCAAGAGATCTGGAGTTTGGTTCCACCACAAAACCCCAGAGGACAAAATCGCGCTCGACGAAAGCGCGCATTTGACGTCATCACAGCGCGACGAAAACATCACGCTGTGATCGAAAAATGTAAAAATAAAGTGAAAACCTTACCCTAACCCCCCCAAACGTAACCCTAAACCTAACCCTAAACCTAACCCTAAATCTAACCCTAAACGTAACCCTTAACCTAACGCTAAACCTAACGCTAACCCTTAACCTAACGCTAAACGTAACCCTAACACTCTAAACCTAATCCTAACCCTTAACCTAACCCTAACCCTAAACCTAACCCTTACCTTTATGTGAATCGGCTTGCTTTAATTTTAATTTTATTTCAATTTTTAATTTTTTTCATCGCGCTGTGATGACGTCAAATGCGCGCTTTCGTCGAGCGTGATTTTGTCCTCCGCGGTTTTGACGGGTCACGCTGGAGTTTAATCAACTAGTAGCAAAATAAAGTCAGGGAACTCAGTAGAGAAAGATTTAGAGTAATATGGAAAACAGAGCTTAGGCCATTGGTGTCCCACTTTGGCAACCTCTGAACTTCAACTCCCAGAATTCCCCAGCCATGTCTGTACCTTCAGAGTATCAAAGCATTGTTTTTATTGGCCTTAGTGGATGGATGGAGACCGAGGTTTTTAACTTGAGGTGCGTCAACACCAGTGGTGGGATTCAGCCGGTTCGCACCTATTCGGGAGAACCGGTTGTTAACTTTCTAAGCAGTTTGGAGAACCGATTGTTGGAAGAAATCTCCTTTTGTTTTTCCCCACTTTCCAGGGGATAGAATACCTCCAAGGTCCCTTCCAACTCTGTTATTCTTTCCTTTAACTTCTCCTAGCGTTTTCCCAGCTTCTCATAATGTATCCAAAGTATGGAGATTCTCAGACATCCAGGTTATGGCTGTCCCAAAGGTGCTTTTTCAAGAGGCAACTGGACTTTCTGGTTTTTCTCTGAAGACGTTTCGCTTCTCCTCCCAAGAAGCTTCTTCAGCTCACCTGCAAAGGAAAACCAGAAAGAAAGGAGGGAAGGAAGGAGGGAAGAAAGGAGAGAAGAAAGGAGGGAAGGAAGGAGGGAAGGAAGGAAGGAGGGAATGTAGGAGAGAAGGAAGGGGGGAAGGAAGGAGGAAAGGAAGGGGGAAAGGAAGGAGAGAAGGAGAAAAGGAAGGAGGGAAGGAGAGAAGGAGGGAGGGAAGGAAAGGGAGTAGGAGAGAAGAAACGAGGGAAGGAAAGAGGGAGGGAGGGAAGAAGAAGTAGGACCGTTGTAAGATAAGATGGATCTATGGGATGATAAAAAAGCAATCTTCAAGTATATTGTCAACAGTAGGGAAAATTGTTATAAATACATATTATTAATAACAGTTATGAGATCATATAATTGTGAATGTATATATGAAATTGATAAAATAAAATAAATTATTTTTAAAAAAAGCACCTTTGGGATATCCAAAGTCGGATAAGTTGAAGCTGGTCGTTTCTATATTCCCCAGTTTCCCACAACGCTAACAGGATTTGGGTTTATTCCCCCCCCCCCACGTGTCTCATATTAACATTTATTGTCCTTAGAAATGTAGACGTAGAAGATAAGTGGAGATCTTTGTACAGAGATGAAACATTTGAAGTTCCCTGGAGGTAGAACTTCGTGGGCAGTTTGAAAAGTCAGTCGTTTTACAGCTGTTTACACCTAACTCCAGGTAGAAAAATCCATGATCTCCTTTGAGCCATTATAAATGCTTAGGTGACATTTTTTCACACCCTGATCTACATATAGATAGTTCTCGCTGAAAGCCTGTTCACTTAGCAACTTTTCAAAATGATAACAGATCCTTTCTAAAGCTACTAATGACCTAGTTCCAGACTTCTGATGGCTGCATGAACCAGTGTTGGGATTCAGCCGGTTCGCACCTATTCGGGAGAACCGGCTGTTAACTTTCTAAGCAGTTCAGAGAATTGGTTGTTGGAAGAAATCTCATTTTGTTTTTCCCCCCACTTTACAGGGCTAATCCTGTAAGGAAGGCAGGAAGGAAGCATTCTGGTGGTGTTTCTAGCCTCATCTTGATTGCCCTGCTTATAGAAACTGCCTCTCCGGTTAACCCTTACTACATTGTGACAGCTAAGGCCAAGCGCCCATCAACCTGAGTGACGTTGAGTTGGCCATTCCATTCTATTCCAATTTCTATTCTAGTTTCTATTCTATTCTATTCTAGTTTCTATTCTATCCCATTACATTCTATTCTATTCTAGTTTCCATTCTATTCCGTTCTATTCTATTCTATTCTATTCTAGTTTCTATTCTATTCCATTCCATTCTATTCTATTCTAGTTTCTATTCTATTCTATTCTAGTTTCTATTCTAGTTTCTATTCTAGTTTCTATTCTAGTTTCTATTCTAGTTTCTATTCTATTCCATTCTATTCTAGTTTCTATTCTAGTCCAGTCCATTCCATTCTATTCTGTTCTACTTTCTATTCTATTCCATCCTATTGTATTCTAGTTTCTATTCTATTCCATTCCATTCTATTCTTGTTTCTATTCTAGTCCAGTCCATTCCATTCTATTCTGTTCTACTTTCTATTCTATTCCATCCTATTGTATTCTAGTTTCTATTCTATTCCATTCCATTCTATTCTAGTTTCTATTCTATTCCATTCTATTCTATTCTAGTTTCTATTCTATTCTATTCCATTCCATTCTAGTTTCTATTCCATTCCGTTCTGTTCTGTTCTGTTCTATTCTATTCTATTCTTTTCTATTCCATTCTATTCCATTCCATTCCAATGATCCATGCAGAAAAGTTATAAAATCAAGTCTGGTTGCGTGAGTTATGACTTATGGTGTAAATTTGGGCTTCTTTATAGTTCGACTGTCTGTATTTCTCCCGAATGAAGGCAAATGTACGTGTCCCGGGGTAGGATCCAATTTGAGTCGGTCACCGTGGCCCAAGGTTTTCTCTTCCGAGCTTTCGGACTTTTGCCGGGGCCCATCTTCAGATGCAGAATATCTGTGCTCTGCCTCATCTCCAAATTTTAATAAAGCGATTTCAGATTATCCTCCGCCCCCCCCACCCTCTGTTCTTCCTGCGGATGAAAAATTGCCTGGCAAACTGTCTACCAAAGCAGCGATAGGAACATCACAGCATTGTATATTTAAAGAGCCTGGTGCGCCTCGGATGCAGCCGCTTTCTGAATCTAGAGCAGAACGGGATGGATTTTTGCTCCGGTGCTCATGATATGATAAACCCAGTAATTATAGCACAGATCTCCTCACTTGTCTTACAAAAAATGAGTAAGCAATATTTATACGGGCCTGCTTTGTAACCGCGCTCCCCAGTGACGGATTGAATGTGAGCTTTTGGGGACAAAGAACGGGGGAATAAAATGTTGGCAGGGAGGTTGAATATATTCCGGTGCATAAGTGTTCCTTTTCTTCCCCCCCCCCCTCTCCGATCGCACTATCAAGTTGCATGTGGAAATTAGTGGACAAAAACCCAGGTGTTGTTTTCCAGCATTCGCTTTCAGTCACAATCAAGCCAGCTTGTGTCTCAGTCTTTCTGGTTGTAATTATATTTGGGGGGCCCATCTGCATCACCTCCTTTCGTTCCATGTTAATTCAACGTGTGTGTGTGTGTGTGTGTGTGTGTGTGTGTAGGGAATAAAGTATCTCACTTTAGTTGTCGGGGTTTATTAGCGTGGAATTTGTTTGGATGACATCCCAAGCCAACCGTTGCCAGGATTAGGACCTTATTGGTGTGGCGTTCGGAAACATTAGCAAAGTACGATGACAGGAGAAGAGGATATTTGTAGCTTGGGGTTGGACTGTTGGGTCCTTGGTGCTCTCTGAGCTTGGTGGTTTTCTTGCAGATGTTTCGTGACCCAACTAGGTAACATCATCAGGGCTAGAAGTGAGATGGGTTTGCCAGGAGGAGGAGGAGGAAGGATGGTGACTGTGGAGTCCGTGATGCTCTCTGAGCTTGGTGGTTTTACTGCAGATGTTTCATTACCCAACTAGATAACATCATCAGTGCTAGAAGGGAATGATGGAGGAGGAGGAGAACTGTGCGGTCCTTGGTGCTCTCTGAACTTGGTGGTTTTCTTGCAGACGTTTCATTACCCAACTAGATAACATCATCAGTGCTAGAAGGGAATGATGGAGGAGGAGGAGAACTGTGCGGTCCTTGGTGCTCTCTGAACTTGGTGGTTTTCTTGCAGACGTTTCATGACCCAACTAGATAACATCAGCAGAGCTAGAAGTGAGATAGGTTTGCGAGGAGGAGGAGGAGGAGGAGGAGGAGGAGGAGGAGAAGGACGGTGACTGTGGAGTCCTTGATGTTCTCTGAGCTAGGTGGTTTTCTTGCAGATATTTCATTACCCAACTACATAACATCATCAGTGCCAGCAGGGAATGGGGTATGAGGAAGAGGAGGAGGAGGAGGAGGAGGAGGAGGAGAACTGTGTGGCCCTTGTGCTCTCTGAACTTGGTGATTTTCTTGCAGACGTTTCATGACCCAACTAGGTAACATCGCCAGGAGGAGGAGGAGGAGGAGGACAATGATTGTGGAGTCCTAGATGTTCTCTGAGCTTGGTGGTTTTCTTGTAGATGTTTCATTACCCAACTAGATAATATCATCAGCAGGGAATGGGGTATGAGGAGGAGGAGGAGGAGGAGGAGGAGGAGGAGGAGGAGGAGGAGGAGGAGGAGGAGGAGGAGGAGGAGGAGGAGGAGGAGAACTGTGCGGTCCTTGGTGCTCTCTGAGCTTGGTGGTTTCCCCCCAATGTTTCATTACCAAACTAAGTAACATTATCAATGCTAGCTGTGAAGGAAACAATGATAATAACAATGAAACATCTGCAACAAAGCCACCAATCCCAGAGAGCACCAAGGACCCCAAAGTACGATCCATTATGGCCCGAGGGTTCCCCTTCCTTTCCTTTAACATCCCAGCTGTCTTTGCAGGTGGTGGCCAGCCCACCTTTTCTGAGGATTTAAAAATGTTTCTGCAAAAATAAAATTTAAGCAATGCAGGGAGCTGTTGGGCTTCGAGCCACCCTAGATGATATGGGGGGGAACGTTAAATCCCTTCCTTGTTCCACCCACTGAGTTTCATCTGCACCCAACAATTGGCAAAAATTTGGACGTTTGTCTGAAACGATATAGGGTCTCCTGCTTCAGCAGGGCTTGGACTAGAACAGTGGTTACTAACTGGTGGTCCGTGAAAAGTTTTGGTGGTCTGCAGAAAAAATTATTTGCATTTTTTATATTGCACTAAATCCGGGGGCCTCAAACTCCGTTGCCCCTGGGATGAATGCATGCATTGAACGTTTGTGTTGCTGCAGAGAGTCTCCCCCTTCGGGGTCTTTTTGTGTGGGTCGGAGGGGGGCAGAAATTCCGAGTTGGGGTCTGCTTCAGCCTCCTGGTGGGGGGCTTTGGGAGAAGGCTGGAGGGAAACGCTGCTGGTGGCGAAGAGCCGGAGCGCCTCGTTCCAGTGGGACTGAATCATGGCCTGGAACTGGCTGACCATCTCAGCCCGCTGAGCCTCCAGGTGTCGGCACCTGGCCTTGCACTCCCGCAGGACTTCCCTCTGCTTGGAAAGCCTAGTCCTCAGTGAGGTGCTTCTGCTGAGCCTCCTTCTCGGTCCGATCCAATTTGAACTGTTTTGCCAATTCTTTCTCGTGGTGGCTGCTTAGCTCCAGCAACTGCTTCCTGTTGGGGCCCTAAGGAACCCGTGGCGGGGGGGAGGCGAGGAGGGGAAGGGAGGGGCAACTAGAGGTTGGTGAGGCACCCCACGAGGTGAGTGGCGAAGAGTTGGCCATGCTCACCCAGTTACACGACCACCTAGCCACACCCAGCCATCCAATCATTAGGCAAATTGTATTTGTGGTCCACGGGATTTAAAATTATGCATTTAGTGGTCCCTGAGGTCTGAAATGTTGGTGATCCCTGGAATAGAAGACCTCCAAGGTCTCTTCTGACTCCCTTATTCTGTTAGAAGAGGAGTCACAATCACGAAGAGACAAAATGCTGGAATTGGAGCATTTCATTTCTCTCTCATCCTTCTCTGGAGGCCGAAAGGAACATGCTGTATCGATTAACCCAAGGTCCAGGTTCAGAAGAGACACTGAATTGTGGCTTAAGAGGAGTGCCCCAAGGCCCTGCCCCTTAGCCACAATTTAACCCACCGCCTGAGCTCAGACAACATGCCACAACTAGCCAAAACATGGCCTGTAGGTTGTGTGAATCAAGAACGCACAAGGCAGAAGAGATGTAGAAAGCCAAACAGCTGCATTCCCTCACAAACATATTTGGAAGTACAGATAGTTAGTCCTCAGCCTATGAGGACCATAATGGTGCCTTCCCATTACGGCCGTGTGTCCTCCTAACAGTCTTAAAGCAGGTCAGCCGCTTTTATGATCTTCTTTGTGACGGTCATTAAATGGAAGCCACGGTCTTTAAGTGGACCAGTGGTTTGTTGTGGATGCGGTTTTGCCGAAATTGGAATAAGTGCCAGGTTTTGGCAAAACTCTCCAAAAAAAACCAGCTACATTACTGTTGTGGCCCAGCAGGCGCTGTTGGAGCTGCCACCAGACTCCGACAGTGAGGGGCCCTCTGAGTCGGCTCTGGAGGAGGTGGAGGACCCTGGACAGGGTTCCGAGAAGGGCACAGAGAGGCTGGTTGGCCACCAGGAGGCACCTGAGCCTTGGACCAGTGGGGAGGAGACAAGGGAGAGTGAGCCGGAGGCCAGTAGTGAGTTGTTCCTGGATGCACGCCATCAAAGAGCTACTAGGCGTCAGGCACAATTACGCAATTACAGGAAGTGATTGCACTCAGCTTGTGGTCATTAGGCTCCTCTCCAGACTATAAAAAAGCTACTTGTGCACATGGCCTTCTTTGCAGAAGTCAACGCAGGATTGAATGTCGGAGGATAGTACTGGGAGCATGGCAGGCTGGATTGCTGCCAAGCCTTATCTGTGTTTATTGCTGCCTGAGTTTGTCTGAGTTGCTGCCAAGGTCCTTATCTGTTTGTTCTGCTTGGCTTTCAGCCTCTGAGGTTTTGGTGTCTTGCTATTAAAGTACATTCCAGTTAAGCTTGTCTCGGCATTCGTTACTGGGCGGAGGAGGGGGTCAGAACACATTACTATGGGACACTACAAATGTGGCTTGAAATTCTGTCACAACGGAGGGGATCCAACCATCAGAACTTCAGATCCAAGTCATAAGTTCCTTCTTTCAGGCTCGTTATAACTTTGAATGGAAAGCAAGCGGTTATAAGTTGAGGTGTCAGGCCTGCAGCTGGTTCCTTTTGGGATCTTTGGCCCGCCACACTAATAATCTATTCTACATGCTGTTTCATTAGTAGGGAATTGGGAGGGGGAATAGTAAGGAGTAGAATGTGAGGTTGCCAAAATAAAATTGCTTTCTAGAAATCCAAGGTCATCCTTTGTCTCTACATCTCTGCACCTGACCGGAACTGGATGGGTGGAACTGCCAGCGTGGCAGTGGGAGATTGGACCATGGGATGGACTTGTGGGTGTGCGGGCAGGATCTTGAACTTTCAGCTGGGTGGGGAAAACTGGGAAATTTTCAGATTCAGGCTTTCCCAGATGTGCCAACATGGCTCTCTTAATAAATTGGAACTTTGAGCAATCCTTTGCCTTGGACTCCGATTTAATTTGGGGTGTTATTTGGAACCCTGATATGAGGACTATCTCTAACCAAACTTTAGCTCCTACACCAGCTGCGTTGGTTTGGCTCTTCACAACAGCTCCAGTTTCTCATGCAGCCTCTTGGGGAAATTAATTGCCCCCCCCCCCCCCCGTCCATCCTAAGCCCCTGAACACTGTCTCTCTTTCTTTAGGACGTCCAAACCAGACTAGAATCAACGCCATCTTTCATATGCAGATACTCCAATTTCATCCCTGCTCTGTTTTCAGACTTTGTTGCATGGAATAGAATACTTTGGGAAAGCAACACTCCTTTTACTATCGGCAGTTGAAATCACATCAGCTGCTCTCCGCTGAGCATTTAAATGTGACTTTCCCACAGCAGACTCCAAAGTTGAGGAAGTGTGGAAAAAAATTGATAAGGTCCCAGGGTGGAGGGAGATTTAGGCCTGGATTTGGAGGGGAGGGGGGATGCAGGGTTTGAACCTTGGCAACTTTTAAGACTTGTGGATTTGAACTCCCAGTATTCCCTAGGCAGCCATGGGGAATTCTGCCAGCTGGCTCTGGGGAATTCTGGGAGTTGAAGTCCACCAGTGTTAAAGTTGCCAAGATCAGATTGTGCAGTCTTTGTCGCTTCTACACAGAGGATGAGCATTGAGGGAAAAGCAGTAGAGAATATGTCAGAAATAGGTGAAATCGGAGAAGGGAAACAGATTTGGGGAAAAGGGATGCCTCACTGAAAGATTTTTCTCCCACAGGAATATAATTGATGGATGGTGATGAAAGTTTGCACATTTCTCTCTCTCTCTTTCCGTTGTCCACATCCCATCCTGGCCAAGGAAGTGTGTTGTTGCTGCTTTTTGTCACCTTAGCATCTGTGGTGATGCCGCAGAGCTGGAAGGCCTAGGAAATTCTTAAGGCCATTTGCACATCTGGAAAACAGCTGCATCAGAGGTATTGAAAGAGGCCAAAGGGTAAAAAATTTGGTTCTGCAGAATTCCGTGCAAGTCACTTTTGCTGGCTGGCCTCTGTCCTGAGATTTTCCTTCTGTCTTTTTGTTTTTAATTCCACCTTATTCCGAGGTGGCGCAGTGGTTAAATGCAGCACTGCAGGCCACTTCAGCTAACTGCAGTTCTGCAGTTCGGCTGTTCAAATCTCACCGGCTCAGGGTTGACTCAGCCTTCCATCCTTCCGAGGTGGGTAAAATGAGGACCCGGATTGTTATTGGGGGCAATATGCTGATTCTGTAAACCGCTTAGAGAGGGCTGAAAGCCCTATGAAGCGGTATATAAGTCTAACTGCTATTGCTATTGCTATTCCACCGACTGGGTTAATTTCTAAAGGCATTCTGTGTTTTGCAGAAAACTCAACTGGAGCCTTTCAGGCCCAGATGTTTAGCACATAAGTGGCTTTACATTGCCCAAACTGGACTTTACGTGATATAGGAGGAAGGGGTATGAAACATGCAAGCCTCCTTGAGTTGTTATAAAAATAATAAAGGCGGGGTAGAAGAAACGAAATAAATATAATGGTCCGAAGCCACAGAAACCAAGATGGGTGCTATCCATTTAAGTGGTGAGCTATCCCAGTTAGAACTTCTGCTTATTCTTTTCCTGGTGCAAACCTGAAAATTAATCTCCTGTTTGCTATGTAAAACCTCCTCTTTTTTTTTCCCGAGGAGTCACAAGAAACCTGTGTACGTTTGCTTAAGATTTCTGTAAAGCTTCTTTTGAGTACTCTAAAGCTCCTCCGGTAAATTCATGGACAGATCTATGTTGGGGTTTTTTTTGGTTTTTTTTGCAATTGTATAGACGTGAGTTGCCATTGTATTTTGTATTATGATTCGTTGCACAGTGATCCAGGTCAGCGTTTCTCAACCTTTAAGACCTGTGGACTTCAACTCCCAGAATTCCCTAATCGGCTTGGCTTTGCTGGCTGGGGAATTCTGGGAGTTGAAGTCCACAGGTCTTAAAGTGACCCAGGTTGAGAAATGCTGGGGAGGGGGGGAAAGCATTCATTTCTCAGTCAAACCTATACCTTGATATGTTCTGGTGTGTCGTTTCCCCCCCCCCCCTCAAATTCAGGTATGAATCAATCCAACACTGTTTACTTTAGATCAGCCAAGGTTACCTGGTTATTCCCTAGCCAGACAATATTTGTGACTTTTAAAATAAAAGTACTATTATTTATTGATTGATCAGGTTTTTATTCCTACTATTTTATTCCTTCCCCCCCCCTAATTACTTGCCTAGGGATTATTCTTTATACTATTCATGTTGTTTGCATTTGTTGACATGTATTGCACCAGTGAGACTAAAACCAATTTCGTTGTATACATGATGTACAATGACAATAAAGGCTATTGCAATATACTATTACTTTAAAGTAACTCAAGATGGTGAACAAACATAACACTCCTCCCTCCTTCTGTTTTCCCCACAACAGCCTTGTGAGGTGGTTGGGCTAAGAAAATGTGACTGGCCCAAAGTCACCCAGCTGGCTTTCGTGCCTAAGGCAGGACTAGAACTCCCAGTCCCCTGGTAATTGGCCCAGAGTCACCCAGCTGGCTTTCCTGCCTAAGGCAGGACTAGAACTCCCAGTCCCCTGGTAATTGGCCCAGATTTACCCAGCTGGCTTTCGTGCCTAAGGCAGGACTAGAACTCCCAGTCCCCTGGTAATTGGCCCAGATTTACCCAGCTGGCTTTCGTGCCTAAGGCAGGACTAGAACTCCCAGTCCCCTGGTAATTGACCCAGAGTTACCCAGCTGGCTTTCGTGCCTAAGGCAGGACTAGAACTCCCAGTCCCCTGGTAATTGGCCCAGATTTACCCAGCTGGCTTTCGTGCCTAAGGCAGGACTAGAACTCCCAGTCCCCTGGTAATTGGCCCAGAGTCACCCAGCTGGCTTTCGTGCCTAAGGCAGGACTAGAACTCCCAGTCCCCTGGTGATTGGCCCAGAGTCACCCAGCTGGCTTTCGTGCCTAAGGCAGGACTAGAACTCCCAGTCCCCTGGTAATTGGCCCACAGTTACCTAGCTGGCTTTCATGCCTAAGGCAGGACTGGAACTCCCAGTCCCCTGGTAATTGGCCCAGAGTCACCCAGCTGGCTCTCATGCCTAAGGCAGGACTAGAACTCCCAGTCCCCTGGTAATTGGCCCAGAGTTACCCAGCTGGCTCTCGTCCCTAAGGCGGCATTGAACCTCCTTTGTCCCGGAAGGTCTTGGAGATTGCATCCTTTTGCACACTTACCTCCAAATAACACATTAGTTACATTAATACTATCTGTACCTACTAACCTCTAAAGTTAACTTCAATTAATCCAAAAGCAAAGGGCATGCTATATAACCAAACCTGGTACTAGCCGCATCATCTGCTTGCCTGCTCAAATGAGGCAACCCTTTAACGCAGTGTGGTGTGTGAATCCAGCCAATGGGACTCCCCATTACGTGTGATTTGTGCTTGGGCTTCGCCTTTGCGCTTGGCATACTTCACGCTAATTAAGGCGGCAATCCTAAATTGCACCAGGGAGTCAGCGCCATTAAACTGGATGGGTTTCCTCTGAGAATACATGCTTAGCTTTGCCATCCGGATTTGCATGCCTCATCGCTCGAAGGCCTATTAAGGGGATGGGTTTTTATGAAATGCAGACCTGGGCCCAGGCTGGCTCAGGAATTCTGGGAGTTGAAGTCCACAAGTCACAAAGGGGTGGGGGGCATAGTTGCTCCCCTCTAGGTTCTGTGTTCTGACCCCCTCCTCCGTCCAGTAACGAATGCCGAGACAAGCTTAACTGGAATGCACTTTAATTAGCAAAACACCAAAACCCCGGTGGTTGAAATAAACAGATAAGGACCTTGGCAGCAACTCAGACAAACACAGATAAGGCTTGGCAGCAATCCAGCCTGCCAAGCTCACAGAACTGTCCTCCGATATTCAATCCTGCGTTGACTTCTACAAAGAGGGCCGTGTGCCCAAGTAGCCTTTTTATAGTCTGAAGAGGAGCCTAATGACCACCAGCTGAGTGCAATCACCTCCTGTAATTGCGTATTTGTGCCTAGTAGTTCTTCGATGGCGTGCATCCAGGAACAACTCACTGCTGGCTTCTGGATCACTCTCCCTCGTCTCCTCCCCACTGGTCCAAGGCTCAGGAGCCACCCGGTGGCCAACCAGTTTCTCTGCACCCTGCTCGGAGTCGGAACCCTGTCCAGGGTCCTCCACATCCTCCAGAGCCGACTCAGAGGGCCCCTCGCTGTCGGAGTCTGGTGGCAGCTCCAACAGCTCCTGCTGGGCCACAACAGTTCTGTAAGGTCTCTTCACTACTGCTCTTCCCCATTCCTATCTAGATCCAGTCTGGGGGAAAAAGCGAAGAAATCACGGAAAGGGTGGCCGGTCTTAATGAACGGTTGCTTGTCTTAATCAGCGTGATTGCTTTCCTGCGGCTTTTGGCCTTGGTTTATTTATTTAATGGACTATCTGGGCTGCTGGTTGATAGTTAAGCTCTCGAGTGGCTTAGATGGGTCCCTCCACTGTCCATTTACATACATTTATATAGAGTGATGGGATTCGATTTTTTTAAACTACCGGCTCTATGGGTGTGGCTTTGTGGGCGTGGTGTAGCTCAGGGGAAGGATACTGCAAAATCCCCATTCCCTCCCCATCCCACTAACCTGCTTTCCAGCTCCCTTCTCCTGTTTAAGTCAACAAAAGAAGATCAGCTGGGAGGCAGCAGGGGCGTGGCCAGCCTATTTGCCAGTTCTCCGAACTACTCAAAATTTCCGCCACTAGTTCTCCAGAACTGATCAGAACTGGCTGAATACCAACTCTGTTTATATGTCTATGTAAGGAACATATACGTATTCCTTACCAGAGTGGCATTAGTGTTTTGACTCACAGGTGACATTGCCTCGCCCTCAGAAAAAAATGCAAAAAAAAAGAGAGGAAATTTCAGATGTTTATTTCAATGAATAACAGAGTTGGAAGGGACCTTGGAGGCCTTCTAGTCCAACCCTCACCCCAAATACCATTCTGGACAAATGGCTTTCCAATCTCTTCTTTACAACCTCCAGTGTTGGAGCACTTCTCTGGAGGCAAGCCATTCCACCGATTAATCATTCTCATTGTCACGAAATCTCTCCTTAATGCCAGGTTGCTTCCCTCCTTGATTAGTTTCCATCCATTGTTTCTTATCCCGCCTTCTGGTGCTTTGGAAAATACGTTGACACCCCCCCCCCTCTTCTTTGTGGCATGGCCTCAAAGTAGAAGGCTAGGTCTTCTAGTCCGATGACAAGCAGGAGACCGTGTAGCATTTCCGAGAGGTAGCTAGCAATAGCAATAGCAGTTAGACTTATATGCGCCACCTCGGCTCGTAGCTGTCCAGTCTCTTCTTAAAGACCTCCAAGATCTTTATGAAGCACCCACAACTTCTGAAGGCAAACTGGTCCCACTGGTTAACTTTCCTTGCTTACAGACTAGGGGAGACATGATAGCAGCCTTCCAATATCTCAGGGGTTGCCACAAAGAAGAGGGAGTCAAGCTATTCTCCAAGGCACCTGAGGGCAGAACGAGAAGCAATGGGTGGGAACTAATCAAGGACAGAAGCAACTTAGAACCGAGGAGAAATTTCCTGACAGTTAGAACAATTAATCAGTGGAACAGAAGTTGCCTCCAGAAGTTGTGGATGCCCCAACGCTGGAAGTCTTGAGGAAGATGTTGGATAGCCATTTGTCTGGAACGGTATAGGGTTTACTCCCTAGGCAGGGGGTTGGACTAGAAGACCTCCAAGGTCCCTTCCAACTCTGCTATTGCATTGTATTAGAGTCAGGAAGTTTCTCCTTAACTCCGGTTTGCTTCTCTCCTTGGTTAGTTTCCATCCATTGCTTCCTGTCCTGCCTTCTGGAGCTTTGGAGAATAGGCTGACCCCTTCCTCTTTGTGGCAGCTGCCAAAATATTGAAATATGCTACCATGTCACCCCAATCCTTCTTTTCACTAGACTAGACATATGGATGCTCAAGTGAGTTTTTAAGAGGGATCCTGGGTTTAAAATCCAGACATTTGCTCAACCCGGATTCAAACGCATGGAAAACATTTGTTTTAACGAGTTACTGTCTCGAGAAAAATGTACGGATTGGAGTCTTTCAATTACTGCAGTTTGTTTTTTAAAAAGGAAACAGAGCCATGGTAATGAAGTACAAGTAGTTCTTGTTTAGTGACCACTGTTGGGACGTTATTTATTTACTTAGGAAACGTGTTTGGCGCCCATCTCGTATCCAACAATTCTGGGCGGCTTAGCAATGAAGCCGTCATTAAGTAAAACTGCTTGCGATCCGACTTTAGCTTTCCTTTGCTTTACAGAGCTGTAAAGGTCATAAAATGGGGACGTTGGTCGCGAATGTAGCGTTTCCATCACAATCGTAAATGTGAGCAGTCAGTTAAATGAGGACTCCTTGTTCTCATGTTGGCACATCATGTTCTACAGATGAACTGGTCTCCATTAAGCTGGGTTTAGGACTAAGTGAATCCAATATCCTTTACCAATCCTGGGAGGACCCTCCTGCGTTGGTCTCTGGATGCCCTTGAGATAATCTTGGTTTGTAAATATTTAAGAGGAAAGGAGGGGCAAATCGGTAATTAGTACCTATTGGGAAGTCGGAAGCTATTCATAAATTTCTTCAGCGTGTCTCTTTTCTTCTTTCCATGCATTTTGTTTGCTTCTGGTTTAATTTCTCTTTTATTCTGTGAAACGATTCTTAATTAATATAAATAGAAAAGAGATCATCCTGGTTTGTTCTGGAGATCTTCTAGCCGATATGGAAGAAATCAGTAGCACAGAGAGAGAATTGCTGTCCCTGAAAGCAAATGCAGAATATCGGGATTAAAGAGTTGGAAGGGACCTTGGAGGTCTTCTAGTCCAGCCCCCCCTGCTCAAGCGGGAGACCTATACTACACCACACAAGTGGCTGTGTAGTCTCTTCTCAAAAGCCTCCAGCGATGGAGCACCGACCATCCCTGAAGGCAAGCGACTCCATTGGTCAACTGCTCTCACCGCTAGGAAACGACCCCCCCAGTTCCATGCTTCCTCCCTCCCTCCTTCCCTCCCCAGCCAGCTAACCACCAGTATAAAAAGTTTCCTGTCCTGTTTCTCCTCTGCCATCAAGGCTTGGAAAAAAAGGCTGCAGGTCCCAGAAGCTCCGCAGGTTTTGAAAAGGAATTTAGAGTCTCTCCGCGGTGGCGCTCAGCTTGTCCATCAGAAAGGTCGGCAATTCGGCTGTTCGAATCCTTAGTGCCATTTAAAGGAGTGAGCTCCCTTGACTTGTCCCAGCTTCTGCCAACCTAGCCGTTCGAAAGCATGTAAAAAATGCAAGTAGAAAAATAGGGACCACCTTTGGTGGGAAGGGAACAGCGTTCCATGCGCCTTCGGTGTTGAATCATACTGGCCACATGGCCACTGAGACGTCTTCGGACAGCGCTGGCTCTTCGGCTTTGAAATGTAGATGAACACCGCCCCCAGAGGTGGGTTCCTACCAGTTTGCACCTATTCGGTAGAACCGGTTCGTCAAATCTACCGAACCGGTTAGAAGAGGTTCCACCAGTGGACCCGGAAAGCAGGCCACACCTACAGAAGAGGTTCCAATTTTTTTTGAAACCCACCACTGGTCCTTGGATATGATTATTCTACACTATCATGCTCATATTTATAAAACTCAGTGCCTCTGTGAAAGGTAAGGATGACTACTGCGTTTGTGGTGCAATCAGAACATTGCGTGTGTTGAAGTTGTTTTAACGCAAACCAAAGATGCCTTTTAAAAAACAAGTTGACATCCTATTCTTATGCATGCCAGTGCTGTGTGTGAGGTAATTTAAGGTGGTTCTGACAAGTGTCGTCGGCATCTTCATATCCGGTCACATGGGCGGCAAGCCACTCCCATCCGGTCACATGGGCGGCAAGCCACTCCCACAAAGGAGGCCACACCCACAGTGTAGGTTCGAACAATTTTTGAAACCCACCACTGACCGCCCCCTAGAGTCAGGAACGACTAGCACATATGTGCAAGGGGAACCTTTACCTTTATCTTTAGTCTCTTTTAAAATAAAAGAGATGACGGTAGCTACTTAAAGAGAGAGAAAAAAATCAGCAAGTAGAAATATCCATGTGTTGTTGGTGGGGCTATGATTAGGCTGTCTGACCCCCACATCATCCTTATCTTCCACCACCCCCATTCAGGAGAGCCAATCCCTCCCTGTCCCCCCCCTCCCAACCGGCACACTTTCTGTCTACAAATGCATCAAGCTCATTATTGCTATTCCCATGGCAACTCATTACGCTGCCCAAGGAGGAGGGAGGGAGAAATTACCAAGAGATTTAAAGGAACAAAGTGTTCCACGGCTGAGCCCTCTCCTGCCCACCCACCCACCCACCCATCTGCTTTGCCCAGGAGCTCCCCTTCCACGCACCCCCCCAAGCCCTCTATCCCATGGCTCCTCTGCTCTGGATAAGTGAGAAATGTTCTCTGCTCCCGTTCCCTTCCTGAAATCTTCATTCCGTGTTTCTCAACCTTGGCAACTGGAAGATGGGTGAACGTCAACTCTCAGAATTCTGCGGGTTGAAGTCCACCGATCTGCAGCTGCCAAGGTTGAGAAACATTGTCTTAATTGGCGCTGTTGACTTGGTAGGAATTACAAGTAGTGCTCGACTTTCAACAGTTTCTCTTCTTTCTTTCTTTCTTTCTTTCTTTCTTTCTTTCTTTTTCTTTCTTTCTTTCTTTCCCTCTTTCTTTTTCTCCTGTTTCTTTCTTTCTTTCGCTTTCTTTTTTCTTTCTTTCTTTCCCTCTTTCTTTTTCTCCTGTTTCTTTCTTTCGCTTTCTTTTTTCTTTCTTTCTTCCCTTCTCCCATTATCTCCCTTTCTCTCTCTCTTTTCTCCTTTCTTCCTTTCCTTTCCTCTCCTCTTTTTTCTTCTTTTTCTTTCTCTCTCTCTTGTTCCTTCCTTCTTTCCTTCCTTTCCTTCTCCCTTTCTCTCCCTTTCTCTCTCTCTTTTTCCTTTCTTTCTTTCCTTTCCCATCTCCTTCTTTCATCTCTTTTTCTCTGTTTCTTTCTTTCTCCCTTTCTCTCTCTTTCTTTTCTCCTTCCTTCCTTCCTTTCTTTTCTTTCCTATCTCCTTCTTTCTTCTCTTTCTTTCTCTCTTTCTCTTTCTCTCTCTGTCTTTCTCTCTCTCTCTCTCTCTCTCTCTCCTTCCTTCCTCTTCCATCTGTCCAACCCAGGAACAGGGCCCCCAAAAAGAGAGGGTGGCACGGGCTTCTCCTAACTTGAATCCAGAACCTGCCTCTTCCCTCCCCTCCCCTGGCAGCCTTGAAATCGGGGTCTCCCTTTCAGCCCAAGAGGTATGGCTGCCAAGCCGAGGCAGAGATGCCAAGGGAGAAAAGAACAGCCTGGCCCGCTCAGCGCTTTGAACGGGGTTGGTGAGCGCCAGCCAGCTCAGGAAGTTTTTGTGGCGTGAAGCAAAACACGGTGAAGTGCTAATTGCTCCGCATTGAGCTTACATGCTCAAAGGATGGCAACCCTCAAGTGGAGAACCCTAGAGTGGAAGGGAGGGAAGGAAGGAAGTGGGGGAAGGAAGGAAGTGAGGGAAGAAACAAGGAAGGGATGGAAGCAAGGGAGGGAGGAAAGGGAAGGAGGGAGGGATGGAAGGGAGGAAAGGAGGAAAGGAAGGGGGAAATGAAAGGAAGGTAGGGAGGGAAGCAAGGGAGGGAGGAAGGGAGAGAAGGAAGGGAGGGACGGAAGGAAGGGGGAAATGAAAGGAAGGGAGGGAGGGAAGCAAGGGAGGGAGGAAGGGAGAGAAGGAAGGGAGGAAAGGAGGAAAGGAAGGGGGAAATGAAAGGAAGGGAGGGAGGGAAGCAAGGGAGGGAGGAAGGGAGAGAAGGAAGGAAGGGGGAAATGAAAGGAAGGTAGGGAGGGAAGCAAGGGAGGGAGGGAGAGAAGGAAGGAAGTGAAAGAAGGAGGGAAGGGAGGGACGGAAGGAAGGGAGGAAATGAGGAAAGGAAGTGAGGAAAGGAAGGAAAAAGGGGGAAGGAAGGAAGGGGAAGGGAGGAAGGTTTGGGAAAGTGTCTTAACTAAAGGTAGTCTTCGAGTTACAAACCACAATTGAGCCCAAAATTAATGTTGCTAAATGAAACACTTGTTCAGTGAGTTTTGCTCCATTTGAAGGCTTTTCTGGATATTTCCATGCTTTGGGGGAGGCGCCAATCTTAGCTCAAAGTGCAGCTTGTGCCACCATCCAATCCCATAAAAATAAATAAATTCTGCTGAAATAGAGCAGGCGTGCAAATGGAAGCGGATTCCCCCTAAGAGGGAAGACGAAGCAGATCAGATCGCACCGCAAAACGTCTCTGGAAAGCGAAAGAAATCTGAAGGAGGTCAGAAGGCTCCGGATGGGTCTGTGTGTCTGGCAGCTAAGCTCATTAAAGAGAGTTAGAACCTGTAGCAATAGCAATAGCAATAGCAATAGCAGTAGACTTATATACCGCTTCATAGGCCTTTCAGGCCTCTCTAAGCGGTTTACAGAGAGTCAGCATATTGCCCCCAACAATCTGGGTCCTCATTTTACCCACCTCGGAAGGATGGAAGGCTGAGTCAACCCTGAGCCGGTGAGATTTGAACCGCTGACCTGCTGATCTAGCAGTAGCCTGCAGTGCTGCTTTTAACCACTGCGCCACCTTGGCTCTGTAGAATGGCATCCAACTCTCCTCGACTTTTATTCTGGGCCCTTCCTTTTCCCAATGATTGTTTTCCTTGGGTGGGTTTTCAAATGGTGGGTTTCCAGAGACGAAGCTGCAGTGTGAGCATTGACAATAAATAATTGCAGTTTTCTTTAAAAGGAAGAAAGAAGGGAAGGGGACAATAAAAGACCCCCGATTGATTTGAAAAAATAAATAACGCCAGAAAGGATTAGCCAAAAGCCTCACAGACCCACAGTGAACGCCCCTGCTCGCACACGTCCTGTGTATGTGCGTGTGCCTCTTACGACAGTAAACAAAAAAACACACACACAAAAGACCCAGCTAAATGCTGGAGAGAAGTTAAACAGTTCCTTGGTTTGAATGCAGGCAAGTGAATCTAATGGAAAATAATTGCAGGACCCTGTCAGTCTGAACAGAAAAATAAGACCCGATTAAGGTAAACGTCAATTACTTTGTCTGCGAGGAAGCCACCCCCTCCTTCCTCAAATTACTCTCCCAGTCACACTGGGAAAGATGGGGAGGGCAAACCTTGGTATCTGGTTAAACGGAAGGCAATAAAAACCTGAGCATCATTCAGGGTGGATAAAGCATCTGAAAGAATCGCTGCTTCCTTTTTTTTCTTTTTCACTTTCAAACCTTTATAATTGTTGTTGCTTTCATCTCCCTTTCTTAAGGTTTCTTTAACAGGATTCTTGAAAGGGAAATGGACCGGAACTGTGCACAATGCACTTCTTGCTTCCCTGGTTTTTTTGAGAAAAGCACTTCAAGCTTGAGTTCTCTTTTGCTTTTCATCCCTGCATGGCCAAGGTCTTGCTTTCGTGCCCAAGCTGAGTCCGGCAAATTGCAGAGGGCTCGCGAAGGCAACACAACTGTTGTTGAAGTGGTCTGGCGCAGCCAAGATGTGTTTCTGCTAGGTGGAATCCTAAGCAGAAGTCTCAGCAGGCAGGATAACAGGCTAACAGAAGAATGGGACCTTGGAGGTCTTCTAGCCCAACCCCCTGCTCAGGCAGGAAACTCTAAACCCGTGATGGTGAACCTATTGTACGCGTGCCACAGATGGCATGTGGAGCCATTTCTGAGGACATGCGAGGTGTTGCCCTGTCAAACCGGCACAAACCGGAAGTCCGGGAACAGACTTCAGCTAGTCCAGAATGCGGCCGCGCGAGCGATTGTGGTTGCACCTCGCTTCACCCACATAACACCTATCCTCCGCGAGCTGCACTGGCTACCTGTCGATCTCCGGGTACGCTTCAAGGTGCTACTTGTCACCCATAAAGCCCTTCATGGTAGTGGATCTGGGTACTTGAGAGACCGCCTACTGCCAATCACCTCCACTCGACCTATTAGATCCCATAGATTAGGCCTCCTCCGAGTCCCATCTGCCAGTCAATGTCGACGGGCAACCACGCGGAGGAGAGCCTTCTCGGTGGCGGCTCCGACCCTATGGAACGATCTCCCCGTGGAGATTCGTACCCTCACCACCCTCCAGACCTTCCGCACAGCCCTCAAAATCTGGCTATCCCGTCAGGCCTGGGGCTAAAGACTGTAACCCACCCGAATGGTATGAATGTTGTGTTTTTTAATGACGTACTGTCCTACGTGTTAAATGTTTGTTTCCCCCCCCCCTTTTTCGAGTTGTAAGCCGCCCTGAGTTCCCCCAGGGAAAAGGGTAGCATATAAATAAACTTCTCAATCTCAATCTCAATCTCAGACTTCCGGTTTGTGCATTGGACTGTTTTTCGCCCTCCAGAGGCTTCAGGGAAGCCTCATGAAGCCTCCGGAGAGCGAAAAACGGTCCAACAGGCAACCCGGAAGTCCATTCCCAAACTTCCGGTTTGCGTGTTGGGCTGTTTTTTGTCCTCCCCAGGCTCCTAGAAAGCCTCTGGAGCCTGGAGAGGGCGATACACAGACCTACTGGGCCCACTGGAAGTCGGAAAATGGGCCGTTTCCGGCCCATGGGGTGCTTAGATCTGGCCCTCAGGGCTGCCCAGGAAACAACGAAGGACCGGCCCGCAGTGCTTCTGCCAAGGAAGACAGAGCTCAGGAGGGCCGTGCGCAGCCCTCCCAGGCTCCCTTTTCAGCCGGGATGGCCTCCTTCAAGTCACAGTGCTTTGCTAGTGGAAACGTGTGCGTTTTCAGGAAATTTCTCCCTAGTTCTAGGTTCGAGGTTCATTTTATTTATATGCCGCCCTATTCCCTGAGAGACTCAGGGAGGCTCACAAACCCAAAGGGAGGGGGAAGGTAAACACAAAGAAACTACAACAGAAAAGGTATAGGGGAATTTAAAAAACAGCCAACAGTCACACGATTCGAGAGGGGAAGGGAACTCATCGACCCCCAGGCCTGCTGACACAGCCAGGTTTTAACGGCTTTTCGGGAAGCCTGGAGAGAGGTGAGGGTCCGAATCTCTGCGGGGAGCTCGTTCCAAAGGGCCGGAGCAGCCACAGAGAAGGCCCTCCCCCAGGTAGTAGCCAGATGACATTGGCCAGTAGATGGAACTCGGAGGAGGCCTAATCTGTGGGATCTAATGGGCCTTTGGGAGGTAATTGGCAGCAGGCGGTCTCTCAAGTACTCAGGTCCAATACCATGAAGGGCTTTATAAGTGACGACTAGCACCTTGAAGCGTATCCGGAGACCGATCGGTAACCAGTGCAGCTCGCGGAGGATAGGTGTAACGTGGGTGTACCGAGGTGCACCCACAATCGCTCGCGCGGCTGCATTCTGGACGAGCTGAAGTCTCCGAATGCTCTTCAAGGGCTGCCCCATGTAGAGCGCATTGCAGTAGTCCAGTCTTGAGGTCACAAGGGCATGAGTGACTGTTGCGAGGGCCTCCCGGTTCAGGTAGAGACGCAATTGGTGCACCAGGCGAACCTGGGCAAACGCCCCCCTGGTCACAGCCGACAAATGGTGTTCTAAAGTCAGCTGTGGATCCAGGAGGACTCCCAAATTGCGAACCCTGTCTGAGGGGCGTAACATTTCACATTAATTTGGTTAATGTCTATGAGGATTCTCAGTCATCCAGGTCATGGCTGTCCCAAAGGTGCTTTTCCAAGCGGCTTCTGGTTTGCGTGGCACGACAAAACCACGCTCCACTAAAGCGCGCCCGATTAAACCGTGTCGCTGACATCATCAGCAGGGCGACAACAGCGACCATGGGGAAAAAAGGGTGCTTTAAATAGCGCTTTGAAAGCAAGCCGATTCAAGTTAAGGTAAGGGTTAGGTTTAGGGTTAGGTTTAGGGTTAGTGTTAGGTTAAGGGTTAGGTTAAGGGTTAGGATTAGTTTTAGTGTTAGGTTAAGGGTTAGGTTAAGGGTTAGGATTAGGTTTAGTGTTAGGTTAAGGATTAGGGTTAGGGTTAGGGTTAGGGTTAGGGTTAGGGTTAGGTTAAGGGTTAGGATTAGGTTTAGTGTTAGGTTAAGGGTTAGGTTTAGGGTTAGGTTTAGGGTTAGGCTAAGGGTTAGGTTTAGGGTTAGGGTTAGGATTAGGTTTAGGGGGGTTAGGTTTAGGTTTAGGGGTTAATTTTAGCTTTAGTGTTTACAGCGTGCTTTTTTCGTCGTGCTGTGATGACGTCAGCTACGTGGTTTTGTCGAGCGCGCTTTAGTCGAACGCGGTTTTGTGGTGGAACCCTGGTTTGAGCTGAAGAAGCTGCTTGGATGAGAAGTGAAACGTCTTCAAAAGAAAAAAAAAAAGCAAGAAAGTCCAGTTGCCTCTGGAAAAAGCACCTGTGGGACTTCCAGGTTGCTTCTTTCCTTGATTAGTGTCCATCCATTGCTTCTTGTTCTGCCTTCAGGGGGGTTGGAGAATAAGTTGACACCCCCCCCCCCGTTCTGTGTTGCAGCCCCTCAAATATTGGGACACTGCTATCATGTCGCCCCCTTAGTCCTTCTATTCAGTAAAGTGGACATATTCCGTTCCATTCCAGCAACAGTTCTTCATATGTTTTAGCCTCCAGTTCCCTAATGATCTCGGCTGCTCTTTTCTGCACTCTTTCTAGAGTCTTGGGAGAAGCTGGGAGGAAAATCTGAACTCTTTCTTACTCCCTCCTGACCTGGATCATGGTGTCTAAGGTTTTGTGGGGTTGCATAAGGTTTCTTGTTCTCTCTATCTTGTAAGATAGTGGAGGTAGTGACAGATTTTATTTTCCTGGGCTCCAAGATCACCACAGATGGGGACTGCAGCCAAGAAATTAAAAGACACTTGCTCCTGGGGAGGAAAGCTATGGCACATCTAGGCAGTATACTAAAAAGCAGAGACATCACCCTGCCAACAAAAGTGCATATAGTCAAGGTTATGGTATTCCCAGTTGCAATGGAGGGCTGTGAAGGTTGGACCATAAGAAAGGCTGAGCGCCAAAGAATGGAGGCCTTTGAACTCTGGGGCTGGAGAAGACTCCTGTGAGTCCCTGGGACTGCAAAGCAATCCAACTGGTCAGTCCTAGAGGAGATCAACCCTGACTGCTCTTTAGAAGGCCAGATCCTGAAGAGGAAACTCAAAGACTTTGGCCACCTAATGAGAAGGAAGGAAGCCAAAGAATGGAGGCCTTTGAACTCTGGTGCTGGAGAAGATTCCTGCGAGTCCCTTGGATTGCAAGGCCATCCAACCGGTCAGTCCTAGAGGAGATCAACCCTGACTGCTCTTTAGAAGGCCAGATCCTGAAGAGGAAACTCAAGTACTTTGGCCACCTATTGAGAAGGAAGGACTCACTGGAGAAGAGCCTAATGCTGGGAAAGATTGAGATCAAAAGAAGAAGGGGACGACAGAGAATTGTGCTAACTGGATGGAGTCAGCGAAGCAGTTGGCGTGAGCTTCAACGGACTCCAGAGGATGGGAGATGGTAGAGCACAGGAAGGCCTGGAGGAACATTGTCCATAGGGTCGTAATGGGTCAGACATGAGTTCTCAACTAACAACAACAATAAGGTTTTTTGTTCTCTCTATCTTGCAAGAGCCTCGTGGGCTTTGTGGATCAGTGACCCTGCCGGACAGCCTCTGCTAGAGAGCCCGTTTTGATGTACCAGGAGTCTCAGCCCAGCTGCCTCGCAACCTCAGATGTGGGGGGGAAAAAGAATAACAAAGGCTGCAATGAGACGGTGTCATTATTGGGTATTTTTGTACACAGGAGAGAAAAGGTTGGAAGTCAGTGGACAAAGCAGCAGGCAGAAATCCTGAATTTCCGAGGACTCGGATTATCCAGAGAAGGACTCTAGTTAGTTCTCGTTCAATCGGCAAGCAGCACTAGCTGCGTTCCTCCAACTGTTACATAAATCCTGGGGAATATAACTACTCCAATTCTTGATGGAAACCAGCAGATTTCGCAATGGTGGGTAGAGATTGAACACAGCGCAACTAGCTTCAGAGTTAAATTATTCCAGGCTTGGCTTCAGAGTGCAACTGTTTATCCCAGTTTGGTTGCAGTTTTGCCATGAGTTCAGTTGCGCTGCCGGAGGAAGGCATCTGTGGGTTCCTTGGGCAACAGAGGTGACTACAAGCCAGTGCAGGAGCGCATAACACCAGATATGTCTCTGGAAGGACACATCACAAAACTGGCTCTCGTTTATTTTGCCCGGGGGTGGGGGGGTTTCCACTGGAGAAAGTCCCAAAGGTGTGATTTTTTTTTCCCTCCAAAAGGCAACTGGATTTTCTTTGCTTTTTTTTCCCCCTTGAAGATCTTTTCGCTTCTCATCCAAGAGACTTCTTCAGTTGGGGGTGGATAAGCCTCTGAAGGAATTGCTGCTTTTATTTTATTTCCCCCCCCCCCACTTTTGAAAATCTTTATAACTGAAGAAGCTTTTTGGGTGAGAAGTGGAACATTTTCCAAGGAAAAAAACAAAGAAAGACCAGTTTGTCTTTTGAAGAATCCTTTGCCTTTGGGATAACCCTGACCTGGATGACTGAGACTTTCCAGAGTCACTGGAGGAAGCAATTAGATTGGGAAGATTTACCAGTGAAAGGAAACTGGACTGCCCAAGGACACAGCGTCTGGACACCATCAAAGCTGACATCAGCCGGAGCATAGAAAAACTCAAAAGAAATAGTGCAAAATCAACAGATGTGGAGCAGCGGTGGGATTCACATTTTTTTATTACCGATTCTGTGGGCATGGCTTTGTGGGTGTGCAGGGGAAGGATACTGCAAAATCCCCATACCCTCCGTATCCCACTAATCTGCTTTCCAGCTCCCTTCTCCTGTTCAGAGCAACAAAGGAAGATCAGCTGGGAGGCAGCAGGGGCATGGCCAGCCTATTTGCTGGTTCTCCGAACTACTCAAAATTTCTGCTACCAGTACTCTCAAACCTGTCAGAACTGGCTGAATACTACCTCTGATGTGGAGAGACCCAGCCTGTAGAATTGCCAATAGTTGGACTCGGCTGAATGGATAACATCGTCCTCGTAACTTCAGAGTGAAATTGTTATGCCCTGGTTTGATTGCAGCTTTTCCCTGGTCAAAGGGATTCCTGGATTCGTAGTTCAGCACCTCTGAAGGTTGGGAAGGCTAAATCAAGACAGTTATTATTTGAGAAAAAGGCCCTTGAAGGTGTAAGGTAGTTTAGGTTTCACAGGTCATCTGTGGCCAGTATTTAAAATTTAGAGAGCCGGTTTGGTGTGATGGCGAATGTGCTGGACTAGAACTCAGGAAGCTCTACGTTCTAGTCAGTGGTGGGTTTCAAAAAAATTTCGCACCTACTCTGTGGGTGTGGCCTCCTTTGTGGGAGTGGCTTGCCAGCCATGTGACCTGGTGGGAGTGGCTTGCCGGCCATGTGTTCTCTCTCTCTCTTTCTCTCTATCTCTCTTTCCTTCCTTTTGTCTCTCTGTCCCTTTTTCCTTTTTTTCTTTCATCTCTCTCTCACTTTTTCTTTCTTTTTTTCTTTTTTTATTTCTTTCTTTCTTCCTTTCTTTCTTTGTCTCTCTCTGTGTGAGTCTGTGTGTGTGTGTGTGGGTTTCAAAATTTTTTGGAACCTCTTCTGTAGGTGTGGCCTGCTTTCCGGGTCCACTGGTGGAACCTCTTCTAACCGGTTCGGTAGATTTGACAAACCGGTTCTACCTAACTGGTGCGAACTGGTAGGAACCCACCTCTGTTTCTAGTCCTTCCTTAAGCGCGGAAAGCATCTGGGTGATTTGGGGGCAGTTGCTCTCTTCTTGTTGTGGGGAAAACAGGAGAAGGGAGCATTGTGTAAAAGCACCTTGAGTACCGGTAGTCCTCAACTTACAACCATTCATTTACTGACTGTTTGAAGTTTCAACACTGAAAAAAGTGACTTATGTCCATTTTTTACTTACAACTTACACTTACACTTCACTTACAACTGTTGCAGCATCCCCATAATCACACGATCAAAATTTGAACATTAAAGAAGTGGAATTTCTGAGAGACTAAGAGAAAAATGGTGAGAGAAGGAGGAAGGGAAAGAACAGGATTTACTAGTAGAATACAATGGAATGTGTTAATATTGTTAATGCTATGTAGCTAATTATGATGTTGGGGGGAACTATAGGAATATCATTAATTGTGGATAACTAACTAAGTGAAATGCTTATTATATAAAAAAATTTGATTTGGAGGATATATGCTATCTGTAGTAAAATAGAATAACACGGAAATGAAATGATAGATTTGGCTAACTTTGGAGGCAAATAACGGTATTGCTTATGTATTAAGAAGACATTAAATTTAAGATGGAAGGCGTAGAAAGGAAAATAACATGGCTGAAATTGGAAATGGAAATATGATATAAAATCAGCTATGAGTATGAGAAGATGTTAAGAGCCGAGGTGGTGCAGTGTTTAGGGTGCAGTACTGCAGGCCACTTCAGCTGACTGTTATCTGCAGTTCAGCGGTTCTAATCTCACTGGCTCAAGGTTGACTCAGCCTTCCATCCTTCCGAGGTGGGTGAAATGAGGACCCAGACTGTGGGGGCGATATGCTGACTCTGTAAACTGCTTAGAGTGGGCTGAAAGCCCTATGAAGCGGTATATAAGTCTAACTGCTATTGCTATTGCTAAAGGGGAAAGCACTTTGTTTATAAAAGAATTTAAAATTTGTAACAAAAAATAAAAACAAAACAAAATTTGGACCTATCGCTGGATATGAAGGTCTTTGGTTTTGTGAATAGGCTGTTTCAATCTTTCTTAATGGGCCCAAAATATCTGCTGGGGGTCTATTAAGAAAAAAATGGGTCTGCTTTCTGTCTTTAAGAGCAAGTTCATTTCTCCATATTCTGCCTTTTTTTTTTAAATATTCCCCGAATTATTTCATTCTCTGGCGGGAATGGGAGGAGGGCAGGCTTCCCACAGACCTCAAATGGAGCCTTGGGCCAGCCACTCTCTCTCAGCCCTAGGAAGAAAGCAATGGCAAACTCCTTCTAAACTCCTTGGCAAGAGTTCTTAAGAACTTCCAGTGTTGGGGCATTCACATCTTCTGGTGGCAAGGTGTTCCACTGATTAATTGTTCTGTCAGGAAATTTCTCCTCAGTTCTAAGTTGCTTCTCTGCTTGGTTAGTTTCCACCCATTGCTACTTGTCCTGCCCTCAGGTGCCTTGGAGAATAGTTTGACTCCCTCTTCTTTGTGGAATCCGTGTTTGGAAGCCGCTCAACCAACCTGAAGCTGCCTTCACTAACATGCTGGCTTCTTTTTTGCCGAAACAATACAATAGCAGAGTTGGAAGGGACCTTGGAGGTCTTCTAGTCCAACCCCCTGCCTAGGCAAGAAACCCTATACCATTTCAGACAAATGGCTATCTAACATCTTCCGGTGTTGGGGCATTCACAACTTCTGGAGGCAATTTCTGTTCCACTGATGAATTGTTCTAACAGTCAGGAAATTTCTCCTCAGTTCTAAGTTGCTTCTCTGCTTGATTAGTTTCCACCCATTGCTTCTTGTCCTTGCCCTCAGGTGCCTTGGAGAATAGTTTGACTCCCTCCTCTTTGTGGAATCCATTATTTGGAAGCCTCTCCAACCTGAAGCTGCCGTCACTAACATGCTGTCTTCTTTTTTGCCGAAACGCCGGGGACGTGATGCTGGCAACATGCTTTAAACTGGCAGCCAGCCCCCAAACCCTCTCGAAGTTGTGTTTATTAGGCTTGGCGAACCACAGGCGGGAGGAGGGCTGTGAAAACCTACGGAGTGCAGGTGTTATTGAGACGCCCAATTTCCTTGTGGTTGATTGTAGAGCGCTATGTGGCCTGTCCAAGGCGGATGAGCCATTTCTGGATGGCTTCGGAGTTGTTTTCCTCTTTCCCCTCTTTGATTTTTGCGGCATCCGAGGGGGAGGCATTGTTAGGGGAAAAACAACGGCATTTTTTAATTTGAATGGTGAATCATAACTTGACGAGAGCTGTTGCTGAACGCTGGCCTTTCCTCTTATTTTTGTTTTGATGATGCCTTATTTGCATATCGTATGTGGCGGTGGGAACGCTCCTGTGCAATTATGGCACTAATGGGGAGAAGTCAATGGGCTTTGTCCTATTAAACCAGCCAGGCCTTCCCGCCCACAAACAACTTAACCTGCTTCTGAACCTTCAGCCTCATTTGCAGGTGCTAGAAGGTGGCCCCGTTGTCCCCTCGTTAAGGACAATGGCCTTTCAGCCCGTGCAGAGGGCTCTTCTCTCGCGACGGAGGGACGGACACCATTGATTGCTTGCTGACATTCCCGTCCAGTTAGCGAGTCTTTGCAATCAACTGTTTTGAAGCAAAAACTGCCCCCAGGTGAACCCTACATTTTTAAGTGGGATGCTGAAGAAGGAGTCGGATTCTAGCTTAGGTTCTCAGCAGGGATGGGTTTCAAATTTTCTTTTTTACTACCGTTTCAGTCAGAGGTGGGTTCCTACCAGTTCGCACCCATTCGGTAGAACCGGTTCATCAAATCTACCGAACCGGTTAGAAGAGGTTCCACCAGTGGACCCGGAAAGCAGGCCACACCTACAGAAGAGGTTCCAAAATTTTTTGAAACCCACCACTGGTCCTTGGATATGATTATTCTACACTATCATGCTCCTATTTATAAAACTCAGTGCCTCTGTGAAAGGTAAGGATGACTACTGCGTTTGTGGCGCAATCAGAACATTGCGTGTGTTGAAGTTGTTTTAAGGCAAACCAAAGATGCCTTTTAAAAAACAAGTTTACATCATATTCTTATGCATGCCGGTGCTGTGTGTGAGGTCATTTAAGGTGGTTCTGACAAGTGTTGTCGGCATCTTCATAGCTGGTCACATGGGCGGCAAGCCACTCCCATCCGGTCACATGGGTGGCAAGCCACTCCCACAAAGGAGGCCACACCCACAGAGTAGGTTCGAACAATTTTTGAAACCCACCACTGGTTTCAGTGGGCGTGGCTAGATGGGGGGCATGCGACTGAGTGGGCGTGGCCAACGCGATGTCACTCACACAAACTCAGTCACATGACTCCCCTCCCCAAGCCAGGCCTACCGAAATGATGGCAAAAAGTTTTGCCTCGGGCTCCAGGCTTGCCGGTAGCTTGCAAACTACCCAGTAAGAAAAAAAAAACGTTTGTGTTCTCCCCCAGCTCCCAGAAACAGTCTGCAGGCTTCAGCAGAGCTGGGGGAAGGCAAAAACACACCCGTTTTTGTGAAAAACGGCCCATTTTTTACAAAATCAGGGACATTGTTCCCTTCTGCTCAAGCCTGCAAAGTGCTTCTTTGGGGCTGGGGGAAGGCAAAAATACCTCTGATTTTGCAAAAAACCAGCCCACCTCTGGGACCTCTCTGGGACTAGCATGCGCACACCATTAAAAAAGGGAAGTGGTCGTATGTCAAGGACTATTTGTCGACACATTCCATCATGATAGTGTTCTGACTAGGCTTCCCCAGCAGCACGAAGCTGAGTCCTTGTCTCGATAAACCCCTTTTATTTAATTTACAGTTAATTCCTCTCCGGCCAAGTCTTTCCTCTCCCACAGTCTTTCAAGATAGTTCACAATTACTGACCTTTATCAGGCTTGGAGAGCAGCCAGGCCGATATCTTTTGGACGCCGCAATACTTATCAAGAATGCAGGAGTGAACTAATTGTCTCCTGCAAACTCCACTCCCCTTTCGCTCCTCTTTTTATTCCCTATGGGAGGGGCCATTCACCGTCCACCTGTGGCCTTACTCCCAAGTCGACCCCTTTGCTTTAGCCGTTCCCTTCGTCTGGCAACTCTGCGCATGCGCACACTGGGAACAGGCTCCAGCTGTTCCTCTGCCTCACTGATGTCTGACTCTAACGGCAGCTGATAACTGGCATACGGCTCTGGCCCCCTCTCTGCCTCTGACACAGAGCCCTCATCCGAGCCTTCCCCAGACTCCAGGATTGGCCCATGTTCCTCCCCAACCTCCTCACTGTCCGAATCTGCTGCGAGCTCCATTGGTGGGCCACAACAGGTAGACACCAGGAAGTATTGCTCGTCTTCTTTCTTATGGGGTCCCTTGCACCTGTCTGCTGGGTCTGCCCCATGAATCCTGGTGGCTTCTATCGAAAGCTTGTTGAGTGCCAGATCGCTTGGCCAAGAACAACAGATGGTCTTAATCCAGGGAAATTTCCAAGGCCCATTAAAGCTGAAGGATTCCTGCCAGGTCTTTATAGGCATGGCATATCCCAGAGACAGCTGTGAATGGTCTATAGAGCTAGGGATGCTACTGCACTTCGGTGCTACCGCAGCCAAAATATTGAAAAAGATGTGTTGGGTCTTCTGCCTAAATTTTCTCCAAGTGAGTTTGCAGGTTTTTGATCCTGCCATGCTTGTTGTCCCACACCCCAAGCCTGCTCTCCCCCCTCCCCACCCCCATGAAAGTCCAGGAAAAGCGATAGAACAGCAGGAAGCCCGTGAATCTCTTCCAGTTGTGCCACTGAAAAAGCAGAGGCTTAATTTTGCTTTCTTTAGTTATTTACTTTAGTTTACTTTACTTTAGTTAAGTTTAGTGCCACTGCACATCGTACAACAAAATTAAATGCCATCTTCAGTGTACATTATAGCTATAAAAATAAAAACACAGAGACACACCCTTCACGTAGTATATAATTGAAATTGAAAACTCCTGATATTGCAGTAATATTGCACTACACCGTAGAATTCAGTATAGTTACTGCTCCGGGGTAGAAGCTGTTTCTCAGCCTATTTGTCCTTGTTTTTATTATCCTGTACCGTCTGCCAGATGGTAATAGTTCAAAAAAATAAAAAAGGGGGTGGCCAGGATGAGATGGATCTTTAATAATGTTCTGAACTTTCTTAAGGCAGCGGAAGCTATCAAGCTCTTCCAAAGAGGGGAGAGGGGCAACCAATAGCAATAGCAATAGCAATAGCAGTAGACTTATATACCGCTTCATAGGCCTTTCAGGCCTCTCTAAGCGGTTTACAGAGAGTCAGCATATTGCCCCCAACAATCTGGGTCCAACCAATGATCCTCCGGGCAATGATATTGACCCTCTGGAGTGCTGTCCTATCTGCCACGGTGCAATTGGCAAACCATACACAGCTGCAGTAAATTAAAATACTTTCTATGGTGCAACGGTAGAAGGTCACCAGCAGTTTTGCATTCAGTTGTTGTTTCCCGAGTACTTAGTACTTAGTTATATTTAATAAAGGGCCCTCTTCTCTCAGTCAGAGCAAACTTGAGAGACCGCCTGCTGCCAATTACCTCCCAAAGACCCATTAGATCTCACAGGGTCGGCCTCCTCCGGGTTCCGTCTACTAGCCAATGCCATCTGGCTACGACCCGGGGGAGGGCCTTCTCTGTGGCAGCTCCGGCCCTCTGGAACGAACTTCCCGCGGAGATTCGGACCCTCACTTCTCTCCTGGCCTTCCGAAAAGCCGTTAAAACCTGGCTGTGTCGGCAGGCCTGGGGTTGATGAGCTCCCTTCCCCTCTCGACAGGTGTGGTTGTTGGCTATCTTAAATGCTTGTCTTGTATTTGTGTGTTCCCTTTCCCGCTTGAGTTGTTCGCCGCCCTGAGTCCCTTTTGGGAATAGGGCGGCATATAAATAAAACAAACCTCAAACCTCAAATTCCCCAGAAAACCGTAACCCTGCTGATTTTGTGGGTTTGGCTTGTCTGTGTCATATATAACCTCGCCTATAAAGTAATGTTTCTCAACCTCAGATCTTTAAAACGGGTGGACATCATCCCCCAGAATTCCCCAGCCAGGCATGCTGGCTGAAGAATTCTGGGAGTTGAAGTTCCACCCGTTTTAAAGTTGCCAAGCTTGGAGACCCCCTGCTGTAGGAGATCAGGTGTCAGCAGAAGCCAGAGATAGCTGTCGGAAGACGTCACTACAGGTCAAGACGAAGGACATTTAGGGTGTCTTTGGTGCATCCGGTTTGCCTTAAGAGCACAAAATGCACAGTACATCCAAGAGGTGAGTTGCAGGAAAGTGTTGAGTTTTGGTGCCAGGGTGCGCCCGGGCAGCGATTGTTGTGCCAGCTGCCCAAGCAACATGTCCAGTGATGGATGGAGCCGAGGCCCAGAACATAACAGGACCCATTGTTCCCTTTGGAATCAGAACGAGAGCTACAAACAGCCTTGTTCCTTCTCCTTCCTTTTTCCTTCAAGCATTGTTCTTTTTCGTGCATTGATTGTTTTGATGTGTGGTTTGCAGTGACCTGAGGTCTTAGGCCAAGATCACGAGTTGCAGAGAGCAGGAAGGAGATCAGTAGATCTTTCTATTTTCTTCAGCCCTGTGCTTGTTCATCTTCTGCCCGGCATTAAGCCAGCAGATATATAAGGAGAAGGGGTGGGGGGACCTCTCCATTCTTGGGGAAACTAATCAAGGAGAGAAACAACCTAGAACTAAGGAGAAGTTTCCTAACAGTGAGGACAATTAACCAATGGAACAGTTTGCATTCAAAAGTTGTGGGTGCTTTACAGGGGTGGGTTCCTGCCAGTTCTAAACTCTTCTGTAGAAGAGGTTCCACAAATCTACAGTGCCGTTTAGAACCGGTTCCAGCTCCCTCCCTCCGCCCATCCGCACATCATCAAGATGAAGAGTGAGAGGAGGAATTCTGGGAGTTGAAGTCCATCAGTCTTAAAGCTGTCAAGTTTGAACACCCCTGGGTTTTTTTCTAAAGGGTTAGGGGTGCAAGGGTCTTGTAACTTGACAGCTTTAAGACTTGCGTGCTTCAGATGCCAGAGTTTCTGAACCAACATTTTGGTTGCTAAGCAAGAGCGTTGTTAAGTGGGTTTCACCACATTTTACAAGTTGGTCACGCCCACACAGTCACATGGCTGGCAAGCCACGCCCACCCAGTCACATGGCTGGCAAGCCACTCCCACAAAGCAGGCCACACCTACAGAACCCACCACTGTTGGTTTATCACTGGAAGTTTTTAAAAAGAGATTCGACAACCATTTGTCTGAACGGTATATGGCAGTGGTGTCAAATTCAAGGGTCGGGGCCAGCCCACTGGGTTCTTAGAGCTGGCCCACAGGGATGCCCTGCAAATAGTGAAGGAGCAGCCCACGATGTCGAGCTGGCCACCCCCACCCCGGCCCCACCAGATCAAGTACAACCCTGTTGCGGCCCTCAATGAAATTGAGTTTGACACTCCTGGTATAGGGTCTTCTGCCTAAGCAAAGGGTTGGACTAGAAGACCTCCAAGGTCCCTTCCAACACTGTTAGTCTATTTTCTTTTTCCTATCGTGGGTGCTTCATCCCTGGAAGTTATTAAGAAGAAACTGGACAGCCATTTGTCTGGAATGATATATAGGGCCTCCTGCTTGAGCAGAGGGTTGGACTAGAAGACCTCCAAGGTCCCTTCCAGCTCTGTTATTCTGACTCTGGGGGTGAGCCTTGCAGACAACCTTCCCTCCGTCTTACATCGAAAGCAGGAGGTGGTTTATGTTGTGACAGGCTGAATGGTAAAGACTTCGAACTGTGCAGGGTTGACACCGAGTTTGCGTCTTTCCTCCATTTCTGCTTTTTTGTTCTGTTTAGCATAAACTCCCGGGTGCCGTTCCTACTTGATACGACCCAAGAGGGAAAGAAAACAAATATTAAGTGGCAGATGCCCTTGCCTGGAAGGAACTGTTTACCCATCAGCCTATTCCTCTGCCTAAATCCCGACGGGATTCATTGTCTTGGATGACGTTTTAACCGTTGCTTTGCTAAATTACTGGGGTTGTTTTCATATCTGTTGAAAACCGCCGGAATTCCTTTGGGATCACGGCAGTGTACACAACAAATGAATAATTGCTTTATTATTATTTTGTTTTTTTAAAAGCGGGTTAAAGCCTTGATAGGCTCTTCCCTCCCAGCTCAGACCAGGTAACTTTGTCCATTTCTGTGAGATGGCACAAGATTATCTCTAGGGTCTCATTTCGGGGTGGGGAGTGGTGGTGGTGGGTTTCAGGCGTATCTGTTGGTCTCATACCTCTAATTGAACACCTCTAATTACCGTATTTTTCCGACTATAAGACGCTCCTAGTTTTTGGAGAAGAAAACAAGAAAAAAACAATCTGTCTCTGTCTCCCAGCAAATTGCCTCCTTGCAGCAAACAGAGTGGTCAGCTTCGTACAGCCGGATTTAACACGAACAGCTGATGGGCGGTTGGATCAGCCTCCCGGAATAGTGTCGATCAGCTGTTCCAGGCTGCAGGGATCACCACCGCCACCTCTGCGCACCCCATTTTCAGCCTCCATGTGCCCCATTTCCAGCCCGTTCCAGGGACTCTGCTGGCTAGGGGAATTCTGGGTTCCACCACAAATGCGCGAACGACAAAAGCGTGCCTTACTAAACCGCGGTGACAAAACCACGCCGATGAATGAGCGCTGAAGCGCGCCGACAACAGCGCGCCGACAGAAGCGCGCTGTAACCTAACCCTAAAAATAACCCTAAACCTAACCCTAAACCTAAACCTAAACCTAAACCTAACCCTAAACCTTACCTTAACTTAAATCGGGCTTCTGTCGGCGCGCTGTTGTCGACGCGCTGTTGTCGGTGCGCTTTTGACATCGCGGTTTTAGCGCCGCGGTTTTGTCGGCGCGCTTTTGACGTTCGCGCTTTTGTCGGGTCACAGAATTCTGGGAGTTGAAATCCACCCATCTTAAAGTTTCAGAACACTGATCTAGAACAATATTTTTCACTGGATTTTATTGGGCTCCCTCCCTTTCTAGACCCGGGAACGGAATCCGGGATCCTGAAAGCCAACGTTGCGATGGGAGGAATGTGACCCTTGTCAACTCTGGAAGGGAAGAATGCATTAAGCAGCCAGTGGAAGGACTGAGCTGAATAGGGCGCCTGAAGAAGGAGAGGGGTGGGTGGCAGGACGAGGGGGTGGGGGTGGGGAAGGATATTTTCAAAGCTCAGCTCCTTCTCATTGGCTGCCGTTGAATTATGGCCGTCCGCCAAGGACATTGCTCTGTCCCCTGTCCGTTTGGGCGCACTCCCTCCCAGTGGCAGCCTCGTTTTTCCCATCAATCAGCTTCTGGAGATTGCTGTAGAGATTCTTGGATTGGGAGAAATCCATGGAGACAGAGCAACAGAGCAGGCGATTCTCTGCCTTGGCAAAAGGGCTAAGAGCAGGCGTGTTCCTTCGTTTGCCAGAAAGCAGCCCCGTGGATACCTTGGGGGTGCTTGCGGGTGGCTGCGGATGGAGAGAAGAGGAGGGGGTCTTTTTTTTTTAATCCCTTCCCACTCAGTAGAGTCATATTAAAGCAGGGGTGAGGGAACTATGGCCCTTTTATGACTTGTGGACTCCAACTCCCAGAATTCCTGAGCAGAGGTCCACAAGTCATAAAAGAGGGCCTTATTTCCCCCACCTCTGTATTAAAGGGTTGGGAAGAATCCCAGAAGGTATGTATTCAAGGTGAGTGTTTCTTGTGGACTTCAACTCCCAGAATTCCCTAGCTGCCATGGAAGATTCCATGCTGGCTGTGGCATTCTGGGAGTTGAAGTCTACGCATCTTCAGGTTGCGAAGGCTGAGAAACACTGTCCTAGGCCATCTTTTTGTGAAAGGGCAGAAAATATCTCTTGCTCGGAATATTTTTATTCACTCTTATTCACATTTGGCTTGGTTTCCTTATGGATAACAGTCCTTAGTCTGACTTCTGTTTATCTCGCCTTTATTAGCTTGTAAGTAACTCCAGGTGGCAAATGTACTTAGTACACCTTCCTCCTCCTATTTCCCTCACATTAACAACAACTCTGTGAAGTGGGTTAGGTTGAGGGAGAGGGGATAGGCTAAAGTCACCTAGCCGGCTTTCATTCCTAAAGTGAATCTAGAACTCACCATCTCCTAGTGACTGGCCCAAAGTCACCCAGTTGGCTTTCCTGCCTAAAGCAGAACCAGAACTCCCAGTCTCCTGGTGATTGGCCCAAAGTCACCTAATTAGCTTTCTTGTCTAAGATGGGACTAGAACTCCCAGTCTCCTGGTGATTGGCCCAAAGTCACCCAATTAGCTTTCTTGTCTAAGCAGGGACTAGAACTCCCAGTCTCCTGGGGATTGGCTCAAAGTCATCTAATTAGCTTTCTTGTCTAAGCAGGGACTAGAACTCCCAGTCTCCTGGTGATTGACCCAAAGTCACCTAATTAGCTTTCTTGTCTAAGCAGGGACTAGAACTCCCAGTCTCCTGGGGATTGGCCCAAAGTCACCTAATTAGCTTTCTTGTCTAAGCTGGGACTAGAACTCCCAGTCTCCTGGTGATTGGCCCAAAGTCACCTAATTAGCTTTCTTGTCTAAGCAGGGACTAGAACTCCCAGTCTCCTGGTGATGGGCCCAATTAGCTTTCTTGTCTAAGCTGAAACTCCCCATCTCCTGGTAATTGGCCCGAGTCACCAAATTAGCTTTCTTGTCTAAGGTGGGACTAGAATTCCCAGTCTCCTGGTTTTTAGCCTGACGCCTTAACCATTAGATTAAATTGGTTTACCAAGAATAAAAAATAAACATCTGCTAGAATGGTTTACAGTTTAATAAAAAATCCACAGCGCTCCTTTCCTCAGACTAACGCCCTAAAAATTCACAACCCAAGAAGGGAAATCAGACGAGGAAAACAAAGGAAAAACAACAACGGCTTTTTGTGAGAAATAAAAAAAAAATTGCAGTCTGTCAAAATCGTGTTAAACTTATTCAGGATGAATAAACAAACTTTATTTCTTAAAAAAACAACATTCACATTGATAGGGTTGTTATTTTTCCCTTCTTCAGCTTTTGGCAAGGAAAAAAGGAGGCATTATTTGAACTGAATTTCCGTCTAAAGAAGCTTTGTTGGTTGGTATCTTGCTAAGCTCTTAGATATAAGTGAAGAAGAAACAGCAAAGATATCTGTTTGTGCAACTGATGGACTTTTGTGCCTCTTGCTTCAATATGGACGAAAAATCTTCTCGTTAATTTTGCAACCCTCCTGTTGTTGAACATTCTCTAAAAGGGAAGTTTAACCTCTGTTGAGAAATAGCTTTTTTAAAGAACAGGTGGTCCTCGATTTATAACCATTCGATTAGTGACGGTCCAAAGTTACAACTCAAAATAATAATAATTAGGAGTAAAATAAGAGGGTTAAGAAGGGTGAAATCCAAATGAAATAACAATAGAAGGGGAAATAATATAAGGTGAGCGGTATCGATTGATAATTGCTATTAGAAAGAACAGGAAGCTCCTGTTCGTATTGTATTGTGTAAATGTGGTGTACGTCTAGGTTTTGTGTGTGTGTATTTTACATGTTCGTTAATTAAAAATGAAAAAAATATTTTATTAAAAAACAAAGTTTTTTAATAGCCCTGAAAAAAGTGACTTCTGATCGGTGGCGGGTTTCCAATTTTTTTTTACTACCAGTTCGCATGAGCAGAAGTGAGTGGGCGGAGCCTCCTCCTCCTGCTGCTACCGGTTCTCCCAATCCGGGCCGAACCGGGAGCAACCCATCTCTGCTTGTGACCGTTTTTCACACTTACGACTGTTGCCGGCTCTCCACAGTCACGTAATCAAAATGTAAACATTTCACAACTGACTCGTGATGGTCGCAGTGTCCCAGGGTCTTGTGGTCCCTTTTGGCGACCTTCTGACTACCAGATTCACTTAACAACTGTGTGACTGATGTAACAACTGCTGTGATTCACTTAACAACTGTGGGAAGAACGGTTCTAAAATGGAGCCAAATTCACTTAGTAGAAATGACAGGCTCAACGGCGGTTGTAAGTCAAGGACTATCGGTATTTTCATCTTTAGGTGTGGAAACAATAAAAAAATAATAAGTGTAGCTTTTGATGGAAAAAAAAGAGCTATGCAATCTGCACGCTTTCCTGCCTTCTGCCCTTCTCTCCTACCAAATCCATCCCTGCTGTTTTTAATTTCTGGCTCCGCTTTTCCGATTTATTCTCCCGTCATGCCATTAAGTGGACAAAAGCCCAGTGTATTTCCCACGTGCCTAAGTTGGGTTATCTTGTGGCTTGACATTTGGTTGGCCGAGGATGGTGACCCCCAGGGAATGAAAGAATATTCCTTTCTTTCTTCCTCTTTTTTAACAAGGACGTTTCCGCCTCATTGCTCGTCGGCCATTCTTTTCACTCTTCAGGAGGTCCGGCAAGTAGCCGCATTGAACGCAGCCGCAGGCTAGCCTTCTCCGCTGGCGTAGCTCAGCCAGAACCGTCGTGAATGAATTGTTGCCCTGCTGTTGCGGAATGGAGCGCGCGTTGATCAAGACCGCTTAAAATCAGCCTGAGAAATTTGACAGATTTATTAGTTCAGGTAATGGAGCTGTATTGGCCGGATGCTTCCGCTGTGCAGTGAGGTTCATGCAGCAAGAACTCAGCACTCCTCTGCTCCCGCCTGGGATTATTCCAGAGGCAGAGATAATATAGACCTGTGATGGTACGTGTGCCAGAGGTGGCACGCAGAGCCCTCCCTGTGGACATGTACCCATTGCCAGCTGCTCTTCTGGTTTCTGGCCTGTATATTCAGCCTGAGTCACAGAACCGGCAGTGACCCAGGCTGGCCACGCCCCTGAACCGGTTCCCTCTGACATTGCTGGCATGTTTCTGCGCGGGTGGAGAACAAATGACAGTCAACTGCACATACATAAGCAACGCGCGGCGGGAAAGCGCCCATGGAAGTGAACCAGTACCAACTGGTACAGGAACCCACTCCTGACGCACATGTGGGCTGGCTAGCTGGTCTTCGCGAGTGTCAGAGTGCCAGGAAATGGCCTGGAAAATGGCCAAAAATCAGGCTGTTTTTCCGGCTGTTTTTCCGGCTGTTTTTTGGGCTGTTTTGGGGTTGAAACCAGCAGAAAAACGACGTGAAAACGGCAAGTGCGCACTGGCCAGCTAGTCTTTGGGTTTCCGGTGCTCAGGCATGTGCATGCACTAAGCCTAGTTTAGTGCGGACAGGCAGGGGAGCGAGCGAGTGAGCTGCGACGGGACGGCAAAGGTGATATCGAGCGACAGGGCCGGTGCCGGCGTTCCTAGAAGTTACTTACTTCCGGATCCACCGACCCCAACCGGTTCGCAAGAACCGGTACGAACCGGTAGAAACTCACCACATGTACGTGCGTTCTTGTTTGGGTACTCAGTGCCAAAAAGATTCGCCATCACTGATATAGACATATTACTTGGACAGAGCTACTCGTCTCCCCTACCAGCCCCATGCTCTTTGGTCCTCTTTTTTTTTTTTTTTTTTGCTGACACAAAAAATTAGCATATTTCTCCAAGAGCCACAATCTTTTGGACATTTTTTCTCCTCTGCAGTTGCCTTAAAAATGGATGTGCGCTCCTTACCCGAGCTGGCCCCGAGCTCTTGGAGGCAGAGCAGAGGGGAAGGGTATTCATGAATAATAATCGTACTGTCTCTTGCCTCTCTCCTGGGTCCGCTATTTGGGGCAAAGTTGCTAGGGAAAAAAAGAAGGGAGACTCTGTAGAGGAGGCCTCATGTCAAACCTATTAGTCACTGGCTGGCATTTCCGGAAAGTTGGTTGGTCCAGATTGGGCAACCGGACACTGGGTATCATTGTCTGAAACTGGTGCCCAGTTTTGTGGCAGTCAAAAGAGAGTCAAGTCTTGGTGGAGCTGGTCTTTGGCTTGGATTTGTTGCCATCACTTCCAGTCAGGGGTGGGTTGCTGCCACTTCTACTACCGGTTTGCAACACGCCAGACACATCTGCAGAACTATTTAAAGTGAACTGCTCACCCGCAGTCACTAAAAAGCAAAATGGCGGCGGCCCAGCGGCGGCAAGGAAACCGGTTCGAGGGCGTGGCAGGCCTGGTTTGCTTCCGGTTCTGCAACCCAGGTCTGAATTCCACTACTGGTTCGGCCGAACTGGAAGCAGCCCACCTCTGCTTCCAGTGCTCTAGAACAGGGGTCTCCAACCTTGGCAACTTTAAGCTTGGCAGACTTCAACTCCCAGAATTCCCCAGTCAGTTTTCTCCAGCCAACTTTAAGCCTAGAGGATTTCAACTCCCAGAATTCCCCAGTCAGTTTTCTCCAGCCAACTTTAAACCTGGAGGATTTCAACTCCCAGAATTCCCCAGTCAGCTTTCTCCAGCCAACTTTAAGCCTGGCGGACTTCAACTCAGAATTCCCCAGTCAGCTTTCCCCAGCCAACTTTAAGCTGGAGGACTTCAACTCCCAGAATTCTCCAGCCAGCTTTCCCCAGCCAACTTTAAGCCTGGAGGACTTCAACTCCCAGAATTCCCCAGTCAGCTTTCCCCGGCCAACTTTAAGCCTGGAGGACTTCAACTCCCAGAATTCCCCAGTCAGCTCTCTCCAGCCAACTTTAAGCCTAGAGGACTTCAACTCCCAGAATTCCCCAGTCAGCTCTCTCCAGCCAACTTTAAGCCTGGAGGACTTCAACTCCAAGAATTCCCCAGTCAGCTTTCCCCAGCCAACTTTAAGCCTGGAGGACTTCAACTTGCAGATAGCTGGACATTTGCATCCTTTTGGAGGGTGGATTTTAGAGGATCTATCAAGTGTTTCCACAACCCTCTAAAAGGATGCAAAACGTCCAGCTGTCTGCAAGGAATATAAATCCTTCCATTGCTCACCATCCAGTCAGAGCTAAAGAAGGGAATGAGAAGAGAAACATCTTCAAAGAAAAACCACAGAGATACCTTTTCACCTCTTTCTCACCCTTCCATCCACCCACTACTTTTCATTCTCTCTTTCTGTTTCGTTTCTTCATTAAAAGATAATGGTGCCCTTTTTCTCAGGTGAGGCATGAGATGTTCAACAGAGCTTCACCTTTCTATAAACCTCTATGCCGATGACTTAGTATTTGTTCTAGAGGACCCATTAGAATCCAGCTTGAAATTAATTCAAAAATTAGAAGAATATGGCGAAGTGGCAGGACTAAAGATCAATAAAGACAAAACCAAAAATGATAACCAAGAACATGACAAAAAAGCAAGAAGAGGAAATGGAAGTAGCAACAAGAATGCAAATAACTAAGAAAGTGGAATACTTGGGGATCTGTGTGTCGGCAAATGTTCTACAATTAAAGACGATAATCATAATAAATTAGTGATACAAATAAAGAAAGATTTAGAAAATTGGAAAAATATTCAGTTATCACTCATGGGACGTATAGCAACAATTAAAATGAATATCTTACCAAGAATCCTATTCCTGTTGCAAGCCGCACCTATTCATCCAGCTAAAAATTATTTCTATAAATCTCTTTTAGGCATGTGGGATTGTGTCCACATACAGGGAGTTGTCGCCGTACAACTATTTGTTTAGCCACTGTTCAAAGTCATGATGGTGCTTAGGGGCAGTCCCGCACTTACGACCATCACTGTCCCCATGGTTCATCTGATTAAAATTTGGCAACTGGTAAATATTTATTATGGTCACAGCATTCCAGGGTCATTTGGGACTTTTCCAGCGGCTTCCAAACAGCAAAGTTCAAAGGGGGAACTGGATTCGCTTACTGAGTATATGATTCACTAATGACTGCAATGATTCGCTTAACAAACCTGGCAAAAAAAGGCCCTGAATTGAACACCTTCACTTGACAATCGGCTCGTTTTAGCAATGTGAGTTCCAGTCCCAAATTATGATTGTTAAGCAGGGAGTGGAAAGATTGTAAGCTGGGGAAGCAACAGAAACGCAAGAAGATGGTCAAAAGTAATTTTTTTTTCATAGCCCCAGAAACTAGATCCCAGAAATAACAGGTGTAAGTTTGCAGCGAACTGAATTCCTTCAAATCTCTGGGGGAAAAAAACTTCCTGGCACCTGCGATCTCATTCAAGGCAGAATGGTCTTAGCGGCGCTATCTCTGGCAGCCTTCTCCTCAGAGGGTTTAATTGTTTTCCTACACGTTGCAAAGGATTGGTTTAGATAATCTTGGGATCCCTTCCAACTCTATAATTCTGTGAAAAATCAAGGGAATTCGGTATGCTCAGACTTGAGAAGAAAAGAGCCCTGGAGGGAAACGGGGGGGGGGGGGGGGGGGGAGAAATATGGTAATGAAACCTTATAAAAAGATATCAGATTAAAAGAAAAAGGTAAGATCTGTTCCACATCATTTCAAAGCGTGGGCTGTAACACGACGGCTCCAACCTTTACAGCTTGGCAGCCCGGTGTGTGTGTGTGTGTCAGTGGTGGGATTAAAATTATTTTATTACCGGTTCTGTGGGAGTGGCTTTGTGGGCGTGGTGTGGCTTTGTGGGTGTGGCTGGGGAAGGACACTGCAAAATCCCCATTCCCTCCCCACCCCACTAATCTGTTTTCCAGCTCCGTTCTCCTGTTCAGGGCACAAAAAAAGACCGGCTGGGAGACAGCAGGGGCGTGGCCAGCCTATTTGCCGGTTCTTGGAACTACTCAAAATTTCTGCTACCGGTTCTCCAGAACCTGTCAGAACTGGCTGAATATCACCTCTGGTGTGTGTGTGTGTGAGAGAGAGACAGACAGACAGACAGACAGATAGACAGACAGATCCTTGCGAACCTCCACTCGAGCAAGCGAGTGGAGTTTCTCTCTCTTGCTCATCCGCCACTTGTGCAAGTGGCGCTTCCTGCCCATGTCTTCGCCCATTTCTTCCACGACCCAGTTTTGAACAGGCCGTGGCCCAGTAATGGGTTGCAGCCCCAAAGGTTAGGGACCCCGTGCTATAACATACAGATAGTCCTTGATTTTATGATCAGACTTGAGACCAGAATTTTAGTTGTTAAGCAAGGTGGTTGTTTAATGTTTATAATCTTTTCTTTTTTTTTGCTGCGGTTGTTAAATCACTAAACCTCACCCAAGGTACTACAGGTAGTCCTCGACTTTCAACCATGGTGGAGCCCAACAATTTGTGTTGCCAAGTGAGACATTTGTTAAGGGAGTTTTGACCCCCGTTGTATGACCTTCTTGTCACAATTGTTAAGTGAATCCAGCTTCCCCGCCGTTTATCGGAAGGTCGCCAAAGGTGATCACACGTCCCGGTCGTAAGTAGGAGTCAGTTGCTAAGCACTTGAATTTTGATCCTGTGAACATGAGGATGATGCAACAGTTGGAGGTGTGAAAAACGGTCGTAAGTCACTTTTTTTAGTGCCGTTGAAACTTTGAATGGTCACTAAATGAACCGTCGTAAGTTGGGAGCTGCCTGTACTTTTCTGGCAAGGGGTGCATCGTCCACCTGCTGCCCATCTGAAGGGTGGAGAGGTGGGAGAGCAGCGTGGCTACCATCACGTGGCATCCTGGAATTGCTGGAGACGACAAAAATTTACACCCTCATAATCTGGGGCCACAGTTAGAATGGTGCGGTGGCCTAGAGGTGGTGCTCTCGTCTCATAATCAGGAGACTGTGAGTTCGATCCTAGGTAGAGGCAGATATTACTCTCTCTGGGCACTATGAGAATATATCTGCCAAATAAAACTCCGTCCTGGTGACAGGAAAAGCATCTGGCCATTAAAACACTCTGCTAGCTCCATTCAGCTGCCCAGACTCCACCCAGAAGGGATTAAGGAGTCGTTAAATAATGATGATGATGATAATCTGGGCTATGATTGAGGAGAGAGGCAGGCCTTTTCTGGAGACATTTCCCATCCCATGTTTACCTGTGTCCTCTCTTGTCCTTGCACCTGTGTGAGATGCTTGCGAGGCATTTGTTCATATCTCTGCTCATCCCTGCATTCGCAAAGTGGAGGTTGCAATGCCAGCATTGGAACCGGGTGCCCTTAAGGTGTTCTGGGGCAGCTTCAATCGTTTGTCTCCCGGTGTAGCCAGGTGGTGATGGGTACGGATGCTTTTTAGACTTCTAATTCTGCGGTTGAACGGCGCGGTGATGTGTTATGGGGGTGAAACGGGGGAGGAATAATCGAGAGCGTGTAATCATTTTAAAGTGAGGAACTTTGCCACTCTGATGCATAATTTATGCAACCTGCCAAAAAGGAAAAAAAAAGATGAGTCCTTCTGAATGACAAGAGGGGATTATCTTCAGGCGAAAATTTCTCTGCGGGGTTTTGAGATGCCGGATAAACACTTTTTTTTGGAAGGGGGGGGCCTGCCTTCACACAAAAAGGCCAACGTTCACACCCCTTGGCTTGGAATGGGCTTGCTGACCCTCTCTCTCCAATTTTTACATAAAGTTTGTTTTTATTTTTTTTCCTTTCAAACACATTCACCAATCTACATTCTTCTAAGTACTATTGGCATTTATCTATTAACTATTAACATTTATCCCTATCTTCTTACAAACATAGAAAACACTTTCGTCTTTCCTCCTCTCCTTCTTGTTTTCTTCTTTCCCTCACTCCTCCTCTCTTCTCCTCCTCCTCCTTACTCTCTCTCCTACTCTTACTTCCCCTCCCTTAGCAATAGCAGTTAGACTTATATACCGCTTCATAGGGCTTTCAGCCCTCTCTAAGCGGTTTACAGAGTCAGCATATCGCCCCCAACAACAATCCGGGTCCTCATTTTACCCACCTCGGAAGGATGGAAGGCTGAGTCGACCCTGAGCCGGTGAGATTTGAACAGCCGAACTGCAGAACTGCAGTCAGCTGAAGTAGCCTGCAGTGCTGCATTTAACCACTGCGCCACCTCGGCTCTTACTTCCTCTGCTTTCTCCTTTCTTCTTTTCCCTCCTCATCCTCCCTCCTTTCCCTCCCTCTACAGAATGTAGAGTAGAGTAGAGTAGACTAGAATAGAACAGAACAGGACAGAATTGAATAGGATAGGATAGATATTATTGCATTCTATTAATTTTTAATTAACGCAAACCCTCTCCCCATTTCAAAATGCACGGAGTGGAAAAGCGATGAACTTAAGGCTGCAGACAAGTCGGAAGTTTAAAGCTCAGTTTGCGTCCGGGTTTGTGTTGCGCAGGGTTGCGTACAGTGGCTCTTGGCGTTTAGCATGGATAATACCAGTGAACCTTGGAATCACGCTAAGCCTGTTAGCATGGAAGGTTTCCCACCATTTAGCCTTTACTTAACACGGCTGAAGCATGCTGGGGGAAGAACATGGTTCTAATACTGACCCGGGGCCCTTTTGTCTCGGTGCTGTTTATAAAAAGGGTTTAATATTTTGTGTTGTTGTTGTCCTACAGGCAGGGAGAGGGGATTGTTAAGAGGTATAAATAAGTACCTGTACGGCAGGACTGGGTTCACAGAAGCGCTGTGCATTTTGCTAAGCGCTGTGCATTTTGCCAACATCGAGACCATGCAACCCGCTATTTCTTTATGCCTTGTAATCCACGCACCTGGGATGAAGCTGTTCCCATTAGGAATTCTCCTGTCATGCCCTCCTCTTTTCACGTTTTACTGTACCGGTTTTTGTGTTACTCCGATGTCCTCTCGTTTATCCCTCTGTGGAATAATAGCTGACTTGTGAGGATGGGAAGGACGATTAGTTAAGCTTCAAAGGAAGAGAAGGAGATCGCTCGCCCGGCCTTCCCTCCGGCTCTTAGCTGCTTGGCAAGGCTATCCACCCGCTGACCACCGACCATTATCATTCAGATTATAGACTGCATAAACCAGTTAGGCAGATGAATCGTTCTGTCTAGATGGCCTCCCGTAAGACAAGCCAAAATTATAATAAGGGATCCTTGGTGCTCGCTAAGCCGGGTTGTTTTCTTGCAGACTTTTCATTACACAAAGTAGGAAACATCATCGGTGCTAATCACAGCACTAACATCAAGGAGCCCTCGTAACCCTGAGCTATAAATATTCTCCTTTATTGGGACAAAATTATAATAAACAACACACAGAGACACACAAACACATCCCAATAGTGAGGCTAAGCCAACCGTATTTGGGCAAAAACGAAGATTACTGGATAAACACCAGCTAATAGCAAAGAACTCTTACTCTCTCCTGCCATCTAATGGTCAGGGAGAGTTTTGCAACCAGATATAGCAATAGCAATAGCAGTTAGACCTATATACCGCTTCATAGGGCTTTCAGCCCTCTCTAAGCGGTTTACAGAGTCAGCATATCGCCAACAACAATCCGGGTCCTCCTTTTACCCACCTCGGAAGGATGGAAGGCTGAGTCAACCCTGAGCCGGTGAGATTTGAACAGCCGAACTGCAGAACAGCTGAAGTAGCCTGCAGTGCTGCATTTAACCACTGCGCCACCTCGGCTCTATATGGCAGCCGAAGTTGGGGAGCATGGTTTTTCTGACTCATTTTCCAACCGTTTCTGCTCCCCTCTGAGGTCTGCTTGGAGAACACTCTGGAAGTCGCAGTACGTAAGAACTGTGGTGGCTCAGTAGTTAGAATGCAGTACTGCAGGCTACTTCTGCTGACTGCCGGTTGCCTGCAATTTGGCAGTTCGAATCTCACCAGGCTTAAGGTTGACTCAGCCTCCCATCCTTCCGAGGTGGGTAAAATGAGGACCCAGATTGTTGGGGGCAAGAGGCTGACTGTAAACCGCTTAGAGAGGGCTGTAAAAGCACTCTAAAGCGGTATATAAGTCTAAGTGCTATTGCTATTGCTAAGTCATTTCTTAGGGATGTACCTTGCTCATCCTTATTTTGAGTTAGTTCTCACCGACACGGAATTTCCAAAGCTACCTTGATGTCCATCAACTCTTCTCTTTTCAAGGGGCGGTTTTTGATAAGGATGGGTCCACCCAGTTAGCAGACTTCCTTGATGGTGACCAGGTGTCCTTTCTCTAGGAAACAAGACTGGTAACCCCTTCTCTCTTTCTCTCCATCCTAGCTAGAGCTCAGGAGGTCCAAGCCGAGAATGTGACAGTAGCAGAAGGCGGACAGGCTGAGATCAATTGCAAACTGCACCAATATGACGGCTCCATCGTGGTGATCCAGAACCCATCTCGGCAAACACTCTTCTTTAATGGCACGCGAGGTAACCTGGCTTCTAAGGCTTCAAGATGTCAAATTAAGGGGCGAGGATGGGAATCTCAGTTTGTTGTGCTTTTTCGATTACGTTTTTGATGTTAGGTGTCTATTTTAAGTCTTTAGATAGGATAGAATCTAGACACTGGAAGGTCTCTACTGTTGATGCTGTGTTTGCTAGTATTGTAAAAGAGCGTGACCCGACAAAAGCGCGAACGTCATAAGCGCGCCGACAACATCGCGGCGCTAAAACCGCGATATCAAAAGCACGCCGACAACAGCGCGCCGACAACAGCGCGCCGACAGAAGCGCGATTTAATTTAAGGTAAGATTTACGGTTAGGTTTAGGGTTAGGGTTAGGGTTAGGGTTACGTTACAGCGCACTTCTGTCGGCGCGCTTTTGTCGGCACGCTTTAGGGCTAATTCATCGCTCATTCGTCGCGCGGTTTTGTCACCACGCTTTAGACACCGCGATTTAGTCAGGCGCGCTTTTGTTGTGCGCATATTTGTGGTGGAACCGTAAAAGAGATGATAGCATAGGAGGGTTTCTCCTAAAGTCTACCACCATTTCTACGGTTTTGAGTGTATTTTGTTCCAAGATTGTTCAAAATGATCCTCGTTTATTTTATGGGTCCACAACTTTCCCTTCTGCCCCTTAACAGCCTTGAAGGATGAACGTTTCCAGTTGGTGGAGTTCACCCAGAAGCAGGTCCGCATTGTGCTCTCCAACGCCCGCCTGGAAGATGAAGGCGGATACTATTGCCAGCTGTACACAGAAGACACCCACCATCAGATTGCCATCCTTACAGTCCTGGGTAGGTGTCACCCCGCTAAGCAACGGGCTGGCTGGGGAATTCTGGGAGTTGAAGTCCAACAAATCTTAAAGTTGCCAAGGTTGGACACCCATAGTTTAGTCTTTTAAACTTAATATCCCCCCACACACCACCTTGAACAGGATGGGGAAGGATGGGCTGCTCCAGATAAAACCCATCAGGTCTACTAGTATCATCCCTTGAGTTTACAATACTCCATTGCTTGATAATGTGCATGGCGGAACCCTTTGTCTCCCCAAATGAGTTAGAATAGTAATGGCTAACCTTTTTTCTCCTCACGTGCCAAAATAGCACACACGTGTGCGTACTGTGCCCACACCTATAATGCAATGTGCCCTGCCCTTGCTGCGCATGCATGTGCAACGACCCCAGTTCTCTGTCGAGTTGCTGGGTGGGTGTGGCCTAGTTGGGCTCCTGCACCAATGGGGGGAGGGGGCATATTCGCCCTTCCCAGGCTCAAGAGGCTTTCTTTGAGCCTCCAGGATGGTGAAAACGGCCTCCGACAGGCTCCAGAGGCCAGAAACAAGCCCCTTTCTGGACTCCTGGAACTTCCGGGAGGCCCGCTTTTCACCGTCCCAGAGCCCTTGCACGGGCCCTGCACTCACCTCGCATCCAAAATGGTCCACATGGAGACTCCTGGGAGGGGAGGGGGAAGGTGGGCATGGCCAGCCAGTCCTTTCAACTCCCAGTTCAGCAGAACCGGATGTAAAATTAGCATCCGCTTCGCCCAAACTGTCTGAATCCCACAATACCCCGTTTTGGGTCTAGCAGGTCTCCCTGAAGCCTCCTGGGACCAAAATGGAGTGTGGTGATGGGAACACCGCAGCCCCCCCGCCTCCCCCCCGCACATGTGCATGCAACCCACGCATGTGCGCACATCTCCTGCATGTGCAGCAGAGACCCAAAAATCAGCTGGCAGGCGGCAGGCGCGCATGCATGCGAGGTGGAGGTGAGCTGGGCAATGGCTCGCATGCCCACAGAGAGGGCTCTGTGTGTCACCTGTGGCACGCATGTCATAGGTTTGCCATCATGGGCTTAGAAGGTCTGTTAAGTGTGTAGATGTTGCTCTGTTTTCATACCCCGGCAAAGGGGTTTTCACTCATCCCTCTAAAGTTCACCCCCAGTGGTGGGATTCAAATAATTTAATAACCGGTTCTCTGCCCTAATGACCATCTGGGTTGGTGTGACTGGGTGGGCGTGGCCAACTCAACATCACTCAGGTCAATGGCCGCTTCGGCTTAGCTGTGACAATGTAATGAGGGTTAACCGGAGAGGCAGTTTCTGTACGCGGGGCAATAAAGATGAGGCTAGAAACATCACCAGAATGTTTCCTTCCTGCCTTCCTGACAGGATTAGCCCTGTAAAGTGGGAAAAAACAAAAGGAGATTTCTTCCAACAATTGGTTCTCTGAAATACTTAGAAAGTTAACAACCAGTTCTCCCAGATAGGTGCGAACCAGCTGAATCCCACCCCTCTAAGTCAGACTCCAGCTGAACCAAAGTGTGTGTGTGGGGGGGGGGGAATCAGGTACGTTCTGGAAGCTGATGGTGCAAAGGACATTTTGTCTAGACGGGCTTCCATGGCTGTCCAGAATTTCAGACCTGTCTGCTTTATCCCCCCCCAGGAGAGATCAGAGATTGAACCTAAGATCTTTAGCGTGCCGAACATGCGCTTTGACGCTGAGCTGTAGCCTTTCTGAAAGTCACACTTTCGGGAATCTACCTAACCTGCCAGACAAAAGACTATTAGAAGACACGATCGTTCCTCAAGGTCAGCCTTTGGCGGTAGGGGAGCAGATAATCTTCAGAGAGTGAGAGAGAAGAATGAGATTCTTCCTCAGCAGAACATCAACGGAAGCATTGATGCAAACGAAGCAAAACCTACACCTCCTTTTTAAAAAAAAAATATATCTTGATGTTTTGCAAGCACGAAATGTTGGAAGGAACAAATAGAGGTCAAGGGATTTAGCAAACCCTTGTAATCTTCGGAAATACATACTCATCTCTTGGGCCTCTCTTTGTTTTTGTTTTTCTTAGCCTCATTGTAGAAGGCTAAGTCCTTGTTTTCCTTCCTAAAATGACCTTCTCGGGATTGAGAAGCTTGGGTGAAGGCATCTCCTCCTCCCACCATCACTAGCCGTTGAAATATTAATTAAGAAAGTTGCCGCATTGGAGGCGGTTCAGGTGCTCAGGTGAAGGGTTCAGCCATGGGATGAAGGAGACGAAGGAGGTGATGACTAATGATCTGCCTGGTTTTTTTCTTTCTTCTCCCCAGTTCCCCCGGACAGTCCTTTAGTGGAGGTGAAGGAACAGGCGGTAGAAGGAGGAGAGGTCGAACTCACCTGCAGCGTTCCCAGGTCACGCCCTGCGGCCACCCTGCGCTGGTATCGGGACCGGAAAGAGATAAAAGGTGTCCATCCAAATGCTGATTTGGGCCCCAATGGAAACCACCTGACAAATAAACTAAATATATTTCCTGGGAAGTGGGATCCAGGCACTTCTTCTTCTTCTTCTGTTGGCGTTTAGGCCAAACTCAACTTGGAATTCCAAGTTAAGGAAGAGCCTACTCTTCCACTTGACTTCCTCCAGATTGAGTGATTGAGCCTTGAGTGATGGGAGAGGGTACTTCCTTCTTACATTATGGAGATTTTCAGTCATCCAGGCCTCAAAAGTGCTTAAAAGATAACTGGACTGGTTTTTTTGAGGAATAAGAAGATGTTTCACTTCTCATGCAAGCTTCATCATGGATGGAGCTTCTGGAATGAAAAGTGAAACTACTACTGCTACTTCTTCTGCTCCTCTTCCTCTTCCTCCTTCTCCTCCTCCTCCTCTTCCTCCCCTCCTCCAAAAAATAGTCCAGTTGACTTTTTTAATGTTTAAAAAAAGGACTTTTGAGTTCCCGCCTTACAGTTTGGGATAGACTCAACAACTATTTCTCCAATAAAGAAACAGATTCTATGCCCAGGCCTTGGGCTTTGAGGCTGCGGAGGGACCCTCTTCTTAGTTAGGCCAGTGATTTGGGTATCAGCGTTCCAAATACCATGTAGAATTAAATCAGAGGCGAAGGCAAAACTATGATTCAAGTTCCAATTTAATAAAGCAGGCATGTTGGCACATAGCTGTGGGGATTTCAACTCTGGAAGTTACATCAGAATCCCACCCAGTTAAAAGTTCATGATCTTGTCCCCACACCCACAGTCCATCACATGGTCCAATCTTCTTCTTCCATGCTGGCGTCCATGCCCAGCTTCTTCCGGTCAGGTGTACTGGTGTGGAGACAAAGGATGACCTTTGGCTTCTAGCAAAGAATGAAAAACAATACATTCCAAAATCCTACTCCTTCTAACCCCCCCTCCCATTGACTATACTTAAAGAAACAGCATAATGAAATAAGAGAAAGTGTGGCAGGCCAAAATTCTAAAAGGAATATAAATGCACACATTTTGGCACATTTTAAATTGTTTTTATTTCGAGTCCACCACCTAGAGTCAGTTGTTGAGATTATCCCTATAATGCGTAACTGGGAATTGAAGTCCACAGATAGAATAGAATAACAGAGTGAAAGGGACCTCAGAGGTCTTTTAGTCCAACCCCCTACTTAGGCAGGAAACCCTACACCACTTCAGACAAAGGGTTATCCAACATCTTCTTTAAAACTTCCAGTGTTGGAGCACCCACAACTTCAGGAGCCAAGTTGTTCCACTGATTAATTGTACTCACTGTCAGGAAATTTCTCCTTAGTTCTATGTTGCTACTCTCCTTGATTAGTTTCCACCCATTGCTTCTTGTCCTGCCCTCAGATGCTCTGGAGAATAGTTTGACTCCCTCTTCTTTGTGGCAGCCCCTGAGATATTGGAAGACTGCTATCATGTCTCCCCTAGTCCTTCTTTTCATAGCAATAGCAATAGCAGTTAGACTTATATACCGCTTCATAGGGCTTTCAGCCCTCTCTAAGCAGTTTACAGAGTCAGCATATCACCCCCACAGTCTGGGTCCTCATTTCACCCTCCTCGGAAGGATGGAAGGCTGAGTCAACCTTGAGCCGGTGAACTGCAGATGACAGTCAGCTGAAGTGGCCTGCAGTGCTGCACCCTAACCACTGCGCCACCTCGGCTCCCTGTCTCGACTAGACATATCCAGTTCCAGCAACCGTTTTTTATATGTTTTAGCCTCCAGTCCCCTAATCATATTTGTTGCTCTTCTCTTAAGAGCTGCCAAGGTCAGACACACATACACACACACACACACACACACACACACACACACGATTTAAAGGAGAATTGTTAAGTGCTCGTCAGGGTTATCTGATGAGGCTGGTGTGCCACTTGTGTGCATTTCAGGAACAAGCAGCAAGCAAGAAAATGGGAAAGTGTTCAGCATCAACAGCATGGTGCGTTTCCGGGTGGATCGCAAGGACCACAGCAGCATTGTGACGTGCGAAGCCATCCACCCGGCACTACGTGGTCAGCGGAAGCAGACGCAGTACGTGCTAGATGTACAGTGTAAGTGACCACTGGATCTCCCTAGGGAGGGAGAGGGGGGCAGGAGAGGTAGAACAATTGTGTAAGCCAAGGTCGGGTTAGCGAGATCGAGATATGGAGCCAGGTTGCATTTGGAATCCTGGTTGAATCCTTTTTTCCCCCCTCTGGTCTTGTTTGAATGAAGGAGGCTACAATTACAAACACTCCGTAACTTAACGAAGAAATTAACCTGGCTTAACAGGCGGACTGTTAAAAAGCACTTTCAGGCTTGCAAAATTCTATTAAAGTAGAATTGGTTAATCTAGTCATGTTTCCTGTTTGGTTTATCCTGTTTATCTTAAAGGGGATAGATATTCCACCAAGATTTCATTCCAACCACTACTTATCCTTTACTTCAGCCCCACCAACTAACTGGCATGGGATCCAGGAAGTCTTGTGGCCCACTGGCGGGCAACGGGCCTGGCAGCAGAGTCGGACAGTGAGGAGGTGGGGAAGGAACATGGGCCAGTCCTGGGGGATGAGGAAAGCTCAGACGAGGGCTCTGCGTCGGAGGCAGAGAGGGAGTTAGGCAGCAGTGAGGCAGAAGAACAGCTGGAGCCTGTTCCCAGTGTCCGCCTGCACAGAGCTGCCAGAAGACAAGAACAACTAAGAAAACAGGGTCGACTTGGGAGTAAAGCCACACCTTGGAGGTGATTGGCCCCTCCTATAGGAGACAAAAGAGGAATGAATGGGGAGGGGGCTTTTGCAGGAAACAATTCATTCATTTGGTCTTGAAAGTTCTGTTTGGGATTATAAAAGACTCTTGTGCCAAGTTTTGCCTTGCCCTGTGTTTGGAAACTAGTTATCTGGCAGCTCTCCAAACGAGATAAGGTGCGTGTGGATAAACATTCCTCTGAAAGACTGTTTGCTAAAGCCTTGCTGACTGTGAATGAAAGGAATTCACAGTCATGTAAATAAAAGAGGCTTTGTTGGGACCAAGATTTTGCTTCTTGCTATCTAAGGAAGCCTGGGTCGGAACAGGAAGATGATCTCTAAGGGAAAACACTTTTAATAGAGTCACCTGTTTACCTTGGATTGGATCCCGTACAATTCCAGGTTCTTGTGCCACTTCATCCTTTAAGTCTTTCCTATGAATCGTGTTTTCCCTCCTCACATCTTCATTCTTGGCTTATTATTTTAAAATATTTTATTCAGCTGTTCCGCTTTGGGGGCTGTGCTTGGAAAACAGCTTCTACTACGTTATGCACTCATTTTGAATTTTTTTAAATTCTGCCTTTCTGCCTACTAGCAGGATTTCAAGGTTGTTGACAATAAATAAAGTGTAGGATGGTGATTTTTTAAGGCATTAATGATGGATGAAGTTTCTTAGGGGATAGTGATATAAAACGTTCACACTTCTGGCTATAGAAGTTACTGGTTTACAAATCCAGCGTGCAAAGAAAGCTATATATATATATATATATATATATATATATATATATATATATATATATATATATATGTATATATATGTATATATATGTATATATATGTATATATATGTATATATATGTATATATATGTATATATATGTATATATATGTATATATATGTATATATATGTATATATATGTATATATATGTATATATATGTATATATATGTATATATATGTTATATAAATATAACAAAGGCAACAGTAAAAATATTGGGTTTCTGTCGTGATGGACTCTTGTGACGAGCCAATTGACAGATGATGGAAGCAGTTAGCTTCCTCCCATAATTGGGGCTTACCAGGGGTTGTGACTCTAAATATATACCTTCCCTGGCTTCAGCTGATAAGGAGGAGACCTGTGGCTTAATGGCTAAGACGTTTGCCTAAGATGCAATACAGCACAAGTTCGAATCCCAGTAAGGGTATGGCTAGCTGATGAGAGCTAAATAGCTTGAAATAGATCTATACTAGTCTCCCTTTATTTATTTATCAGCACAAATAAAAAAATCACACACACACATCTATCTATCTATAGATATAGATATAGATATAGATATAGATATAGATATAGATATAGATATAGATATAGATATAGATATAGATATAGATACATACATACACATACACACACATACATATACATATGTATGTATATATATATATATGTGTGTGTGTATACGCACACACACACACACACCGTATGTATGTATATGTATGTATGTGTGTGTGTGTGTGTGTGTATGTATGTATGTATCTATAGATAGATAGATAGATAGATAGATAGATAGATAGATAGATAGATAGATAGATAGATAGATAGATAGATAGATATAGAGATACGGATACAGATACAGATACAGATACAGATATAGATATAGATATATCCCTTCTCACTCCTATGGGTGGCATGTAACTTCCTCAATCCCAGGGTTTCTACCACAGCCTGGGAGTTGAAGGGTTCTGCATCGTACTTTGGATATATATGTATAGAATAGAATGGAATGGAACGGAATAGAATAGAATAGAATAACAGAGTTGGAAGAGACCTTGGACGTCCTCTAGTCCAACCCCCTGCTTAGGCAGGAAACCCTCTACTGTTTCATACAAATGGTTATCCAATCTCTTCTTGAAAAACTTCCAGTGTTGGGGCATTCACAACTTCTGGAGGCAAGTTGTTCCACTGATTAATGGTTCTCACTGTCAGGAAATTTCTCCTTAGTTCTAAGCTGCTTCTCTCCTTGATCCGTTTCCACCCTTTGCTTCTTGTCCTAATCTCAGGGGCTTTGGAGAATAGCTTGACTGCAGCATTTTAAACTGGAGAACAAACAGCGAGAACAGCTCTCTCCTAGATCAGATTAAAAACTCATCTAGTCCAATGTCCTGTTTTCCCATCGATCAACCAGATGCCTCGGGAGTAGCCGAGAAGCAGCATTTGAACAAGTACACTCTACCCTAGTCTGATTAGCAAAGTAGTTAAGTGTAGGCTGGGTGGTGTGACATGAAGTAGACAGATAGCTGGCTTGAAAATCTTAGGTCAAAGAGTGCGGAGAAGGTTCTTCATCAGAGGGGAGCGAAGATGCCCCACGGTTCATCCCCGACTCTCCAGCATTTTAATGACTTTTGATGAGGGAGCAGAGAGAATGCTGATCATTTGCAGTTGACCCTTAGCTGGACGGGTTAACTAATATTCTAAGGAGGCAGAAATAAAAATTGAAACGAACTTGATTAGCTGGGAAAGGGGCAGGAAGTAACTGGGAGGCTGGTAAGAGTAAAGGTTCCCCTCGCACATGCGTGCTAGTTGTTCCCGACTCTAGGGGGTCGGTGCTCATCTCCATTTCAAAGCCGAAGAGCCAGCGCTGTCCTAAGACGTCTCCGTGGTCATGTGGCCGGCATGACTAAACGCCGAAGGGGCACGGAACGTTGTTAACCTTCCCACCAAAGGTGGTTCCTCTTTTTCTACTTGCATTTTTTACGTGCTTTTGAACTGCTAGGTTGGCAGAAGCTGGGATACGTCCTGGGAGCTCCCTCCTTTACGCAGCGCTAGGGATTCAAACCGCCGACCTTTCTGATTGACAATCTCAGCATCTTAAAGACACTGAGCCACTGCGTCTGGACCGAGGCTGGACACATTGTCAAATGCAAAGTTAATATTTTAGGAAACGCATCAATCGCACCGCTACGGAGCGGGGAATTTTGGGGGGGCTGGCCTCTGCCTCTTTTGTGGAGAAGAACTTGCAGGGGTAGCATAGTAGAGACAGGCATTTGAGACAGCCGTGCAATACGAGTCCCCCCCTCCCCAAAAGAAAGAAAGAAAGAAAAAGGAGTGGGTAAAAAAGGCAATCTGGAAGTCGCTCAGACAAGTGTGAGAAGACGGTCAGAGGAGTGGAAACTAAATCTTGTGAAGAGAGATTAAAGGAACAAGGATAGCAACTCGTCAAAAATCTGAAAGGCTGTCACACGGAGACGAATTCCAGAGATGAGAAGGAAACTGGAAGCACCTTTTCCGACTCCCACGCTGGATTCAAAAGCTCACAAAAGCAGCGGCTCCCTCAAGCTTCGGCCTTTGATTCCAATCGTTGTGTCGGAATGAGGGCGACCAGGCTGTGATATTTTTTCTTTTGCTCCGGTGAGCGAGTTCCTTCCTACGATGGCTACAAAGAGACTCCTTCAGCGAGCTGTCAGAAGCATTTTGAGCCAACCTGAGCCCTTTTGACGGAAGCCGACGCCTGCCTCTTTTCCCTAATTCGACAATCCTTGTTAAAGAAAAGCTACCGAGGGGGAAACGCAGCTGGTCTTTGACTTACGACGTAGTGATAGTTGCAACAGAGTCAAAAAGGGGACTTATGACCCCAATCCAAAATTCCAACAGTTGCCCCCCCTCCCACACAATTACCTCAGATGCTTGACAACTTGGCTGCATGTATGGCCATTTGTAGCGCCTCATAGCCATGTGACCATTGTTTATGCCCCGAACCGGGACTTACAATAGATTCACTTAACAACCACGGAATTTGCTCAGTGGCCACAGTGTTCACTTTCTTTTTCTTTTTTTAAAAAGTTTTATTTTCTCCTTTCATATACATTCACAAATATACTACAATTTTGCTGCACACACTTATCAAGTGGTCGACTGTCTCGTTCTACTTATTATTATTGTTGTTGTTATTGTTGTTATTGTTGTTGTTGTTATGTGGTTAATCTTTGGTGAGATTCACAGCCTTTGGGGCTGGTTGGTAGCTCAACAGCTCGAGTCCTAACCAAGGACCTAGGAACTGTTAAGGTAACGTCGGAGGATATAAGCTGTTCCATTATTATACAATTGTATCACAGCGGCCAGTTGTTTCGCCGGATTTGGCATTGGTTACTAGTCGGGCCCCACCCAGGGGCCTAGGACGTCGTAACCTAATATGCGTGCAGATCCAAGCAGTGCGGCTTTTTGCTTTTGGCTGATGGTGATTTTGTCAATTTTTAACTGTTTTAAATGTAATTCCAGTGCTTTTGGAATAGCACCCAGTGTGCCAATTACCACTGGAATTACCACTGCTGGTTTGTGCCATAGTCGTTGAATTTCGATTTTTAAGTCCTGGTATTTTGCGATTTTTTCATGTTCCTTCTCGGCGACCCTGCTATCACCTGGTATTGCGATGTCTATGATTGTGACCTTATTTTTCTCAACCAGTGTGATGTCTGGTGTATTATGCGCCAGTATTTTGTCCGTTTGTATACGGAAATCCCACAAGATCTTGACCATCTGATTTTCGGTGACTTTTTCAGGCTAATGTTCCCACCAGTTTGTTGCTGTTTTAATATTATAATTTTTGCACAAATTCCAATGGATCATTTGTGCTACTGAATTGTGTCGCAATTTATAATCAGTCTGTGTGATTTTTTTACAGCAGCTGAGTATGTGATCAACAGTTTCATCAGCTTCTTTGCAAAGTCTGCATTTGGCATCATCAGAGGATTTTTCGATTTTGGCCTTAATGGCATTTGTGCGGATAGCTTGTTCTTGCGCAGCCAGGATTAGTGACTCTGATTCTTTCTTTAATGTACCTGTTGTTAACCATAACCAAGTTTGTTCACTGTCCACTTTATCTTTTATTTTTTCCAGAAATTGGCCATGCAGTGCTTTGTTCTGCCAACTCTCCATTCTTGATTTTATCACACCTTTTCTGTATTCTTGTTTCGTCTGTTGGGCCTTCAGTAGATTTTTGTTCTTTACTTCGATTAATAGATGTTCTTGACTTTCTTTTAAATAATCAGCCAGTGCATGTTTTTCTTCTTCAACTGTTTGCTTCACTTGTAATAATCCTCTGCCACCTGATTTTCGGTCCAGATATAGTCTATCAGTATCACCACGTGGATGTAAACTGTAGTGCATTGTCATTAGTTTTCTGGTTTTTCGGTCCAAAGGGTCCAAATCAGCTTGTGTCCAGTTAACTATACCAGCTGTGTATCTTATAACTGGTATTGTCCAGGTATTTATGGCCTTGATTGTATTTCCACCATTCAATTTAGATTTCAAAATTTTCCTAACTCTGTTGGTGTACTCTCCCCTGACAATAGTTTTTACTTCTCCATGCTTGATATTATCCAACTGCAGAATGCCTAAGTATTTGTAGGCTTCATTTTCGTTGCATTTAATTAGTTGGCCATTGGGCATTTCAATTCCCTCACATGCAGTGATTTTGCCCCTTTTTATGGATACAGTGGCTCATTTTTCCATGCCAAACTGCATTGAAATATCGGTGCTGAATACTCGGACTGTGTTTGTCAATGATTGTATTTCTATTTCTGACTTTCCATAGAGTTTCAAATCATCCATATATAGTAAATGCGAAATTTTTTCAGCTTCTTTGGCTGTTTGGTAGCCTAATTTCATTTTTTTTAAGATTACTGATAGTGGGATCATTGTGATGATGAAGAGAAGAGGTGAAAGTGAATCACCCTGGAAAATTCCTCGCTTGATATTAACCATTCCGTAGATCTCATTCCCTACCGCCAACTCAGTTCTCCATTGTTTCATCGCCTTTTCAGTAAAGGATGTAATATTTTTGCTAATGCCAGTTGTTTCTAAGCATTTTATGATCCAACTATGTGGCAGTGAGTCAAATGCCTTTTTGTAATCAATCCAGACCATATTCAAGTTCGTTTTTCTGTTCTTACAATTTTCTAATATCATTTTATCACTTAGGAGCTGATCTTTTGTGCCCCTGCTCCTTCTTTTGTTGCCTTTTTGCTCTACTGGCAAGATGTTGTTTGTTTCCAAATAATCCATCATATTATTATTATTATTATTATTATTATTATTATTATTATTATTATTATTATTATTTCTCTTTTTCTAGATTCACCCACAGCGAGAATCCACCCGCCTCAGGGAGTCATGAGGGAAGGCGACACCTTAATTTTGACTTGTGCTGTAAACGGCAACCCATTGTAAGTCCTTCTTCTGGGTGGGAAAAAGCAAATTTTGGACTTATTTTGGTGGCAGGAGGAGAGAGCCTTGTGCAGAAAACACAAGGGGAAAGGAATGACATGGTTGTGGCAGCGGTTACCCTGTTCTTTAAAAAAAAAGACCGATTTTTACTGACATTTATTAAAAAACCAAATCTGGTGCTGAGAAAAGCTGAAAGTGGCGACCCTTAACAAATTAGAGCTGTCAAGGAAGATATTGGAATATTTGGGGCTTCGTCAACCAAGGGTATTGATTATTAGACCAAATCTGCCTCTGTCTGCATTTTAACTAAAACAATATATCAAAAACCCAACTTTTCACAAAAGACCCTTTTGCCTTTGAGCCTCTTGAAGGTGGGGGGAGCAGTTCCTGAAGATCAGCCAACTTGGGAACCTCAGAAAGAACTTGTAGATTTCTGATTGTCAGCTAGCATGGCCAATGGCCATTGGCTGTGGAATTGTGGAGCAGTGTTTCTGAACCAGTGGTGGGTTTCAAAAAATTTTGGAACCTACTCTGTGGGTGTGGCCTCCTTTGTGGGAGTGGCTTGCCGGCCATGTGACCTGGTGGGAGTGGCTTGCCGGCCATGTGACCTGGTGGGAGTGGCTTGCCGGCCATGTGACCTGGTAGGAGTGGCTTGCCGGCCATGTGTTTTCTTTCTTTCTTTCTTTCTTTCTTTCTTTCTTTCTTTCTTTCTTTCTTTCTTTCTTTCTTTCTTTCTCTCTCTCTCTCTCTCTCTTTCCTTTTGTCTCTTTGTTCCTTTTTTTTTCTTTCATCACTCTCACTCTTTTTCTTTCTTTTTTCTTTTTTTATTTATTTATTTATTCCTTTCTTTATCTTTCTCTCTCTCAGTCTATCTGTTTCTCTGTGGGGGGGGCAGTGGTGGGTTTCAAAATTTTTTGGAACCTCTTCTGTAGGTGTGGCCTGCTTTCCGGGTCCACTGGTGGAACCTCTTCTAACTGGTTCGGTAGATTTGACGAACCGGTTCTACCGAATAGGTGCGAACTGGTAGGAACCCACCTCTGTTCTGAACCTTAGCAATTTTAAGCTGTGCGGACTTCAGCTCCCAGAATTCCCCAGACAGCATGGCTGGGAAGAGAGTGAATTCTAGTTCTGCCTTAGGCATGAAAGCCAACAGGGTTGACTTTGAGCCAATCACCAGGAGACAGCGAATTCTAGTCCTGCCTCTTGCATGAAAAACGACTGGGTGATTTTGAACCAATCATCAGGAGGCAGTGAGTTATAGCCCCACCTTAGGTATGAAAGCCGACTGGGTGACTTTGAGCCAATCACCAGGAGACAGTGAGTTCTAGTTCCACCTTAGGCATGAATACCAGCTGGGTGACTTTGGGCCGGTCTTAGTCCAACCTACCTCACGGGGCTGTTGTGTGAAAACTAGGAGAAGGAAGGAGTATTAGTTATGGTTGCCGCCTTGAGTTATTTATAAAAATAATAAAAGCAGGATAAACATCTAATAAATAAATTTCCCACTCTACCTGTAGCCCAGGGTACAGGATGTCATAGAAAACAACTGGGCAGTTGGAAGATTCTGCTGTTAAAGAACAACAACTTATTTCAAGGTTTCAAGGTCTACTAACTGATTCCATTTCCGAAATAAGATTTTTGGGCTTAACGGGTAGAACCAAATACAAGGCCAGAGTTCAAACTTACTGGGGTGGAATGCCATAAAACAGTGTTTCTTAACCTTTACCCCGGTGGTGGGTTTCAAAAATTTTTGGAACCTCTTCTGTAGGTGTGGCCTGCTTTCCAGGTCCACTGGTGTGGGACCTCTTCTAACCGGTTCTGTAGATCTGACGAACCAGTTCTATCGAACTGGTGCGAACCGGTAGGAACCCACCTCTGCTTTACCCCTTGAAAATGTGTGGACTTCAACTCCCAGAATTCCCCAACCAGGATGATGATGATGATGATGATGATGATGATGATGATGATGGAGGAGGAGGAGGAGGAGGAGGAGGAGGAGGAGGAGGAGGAGGAGAAGAAGAAGAAGAAGAAGAAGAAGAAGAAGAAGAAGAAGAAGAAGAAGAAGAACAGCAACAACAACAACAACTTCAAGACTCATTGATTCCTGACCCTCCCACCGTGCAAATCTAAATCTTAATTTCTTACAATTCGATTTAGTGATGGGGGAGCCCTATTTTTTTTAAAAAAATTTGGCCACTACATATAAACCTACCAAGAACCTTTTTGATCTAGCACAAATCATCCCATCCTCTCCGGGGAGATGTTGATTTCAATTTTGACTTCTCTCTGTTTTGGAGCATCAGCTGTTTCAAAAATGCTGTGTGCTTGTGCGTGTGTGAACAATGAGACATGGGAGACAGTTTTCACAGCCAATGGCCGTTTAGAAAAGGAATGACTGTTGGTGGCACGTGCCCATCTGAGTCACTTTTCTCCTCCGGCATTCGGGTTTGGCATGTTTTTATATAACCTTGGCAAAGGAGACGCAGTTTTTTTTTTTTTTTAAAGGATATGCAAAAATAGGACAAACCCTTGCTTGCTCCTGGCTGAGTGTGTCAACAATTCTCGTCTGTCTTTTTATCTCTGTATTTTGCTGCCAACAGGCAGAAGAAGGGACAGGATTTCTGTCCTGGGCAGATTTGGAGATTGGCTTTATTGTATTAAACCAATCAGCAACTGATAATTGCTAGACACGGTTATCGGATCCTGGATCAATTAGGCTTAATTTTGGGGGATGATTGTGGTAAAGTTGATTACCATAACACAGTGTTTCTCAACCTTGGCAACTTGAAGATGTCCGGACTTCAACTCCCAGAATTCCCCAGCTAGCATTCACTGGCTGGGGAATTCTAGGAGTTGAAGTCCAGACATCTTCAAGTTGCCAAGGTTGAGAAACACTGCCATAACAGTTTGTTAACAGAAAGTTTGGGGGGTTTTAATCTTGTCTCTCTCTTTTTTTTTTTCAATTATTAGGGATAATCTCGTATTATTTGTATATCTCCAGATATTATTCATGTCGCTATTGCCTTCCCTCTCAACTATTTTGCAATTGATATAAAATTCTTTCAGCCTGTTTTGTAAGGGGTGGAAATTCACACTGTTGTATTTATATTCACCAGCATTCAACTAAAGAAGGATGTGGGTTAATCTTTTATTTTAAGACCCTTTTTGTGTGTGTGTGTGTGTGTGTGTTTTTATTTTCCATTTTCATTTCGTACAGTCACATATATACTGTGCATAACCAGGGCCATATAACATTAAACAATAAACACAGCCATTCCTCTTGTCAACAATACCCCCCAAAATAGAAACCTATTTTAAGACACTTTTTAATACCTTCTTTGGTTTTTTTTTTTCCTCAAATATTTTGGTGTCTTTTAATTTTTTTAAAAAAAAATAAACTATTTTTTAAAAATCCATATATTGATGGCCGTGGCTGCCATCAATATAATAAAACCAGCCATTTTGCCTTAAATGTCTGCCTGTCCCATTAGGGTCCCGAGACCCAATCCTCAATTTTTTTCCCCACCCTTCTGTGAACAAGCTGTCCTTGCTGCTCTCCCTGACCCGCCTGACGGATGGGTACAATTCCTGAGCAGAGTTATTACTCGAGTGCCCCTTGATCCAGCCGTCTGCCTCACGTGCCCATCCATCACCTGCTCTGGCAGCGAATAACCTTGAAGAGGAAAGAAAGGCTTTTTCAAAAAGGGTGTGGGTGAGTGGAGGTGGGAAGGATGCTACGCTGGTGGACAGAAGGCAGGACCAGAGAAGGAGGGCAGCCAGAAGGCAGCACCAGAGTTGAGGCAGGGGCTAATAGATTCTTTTGGGTGCCCCTTTCAGGCCCAGAGATATTAAATGGACCCGAGCGAACGACACGTTGCCCGAGCGAGCCCTCACGGAGGGTGAAGTGCTGACCATCCCCAGCCTCAGCATGCTGGACAACGGCACCTACTCGTGCCAAGTGGCCAATAAACATGGACGGTCCTCAGACCAGTACGTTCTGGTGGTTTATGGTGAGTCAAAGCAAAATTTATTGTGGCCTCTTCGGCTTCTGCCTCAATCTCCTAGAACCTCACATTTCCCATCTTCCGGCATTTGCTCCTTTTGGTCTTTGTGGTCCCAGATCCAACCCTCGCACTTGGGTCTAGGACAGGGGTCAGCAATCTGCAGCTCTGGAGCCACATGTGGCTCTTTCATCCCTCTGTTGTGGCTCCCTGTCGCCAGTCGGTACCACAATTTTGAGAGGAGCTTCTGGCTCTGGAGCCACAAGTGGCTCTTTCATCCCTCTGCTGTGGCTCCCTGTCTCCAGTCGGTACCACAATTTTGAGAGAAGCTTCCGGCTCTGGAGCTGCAAGTGGCTCTTTCATCCCTCTGCTGTGGCTCCCTGTCGCCAGTTACTGCCACAATTTTGAGAGACGTTTCCTGGTGAGGCCTGGGGTGGAAATGTCTGTTGTCTCGGGCCCTTGCCTCCCCATTGCCCATAGGGAGGGTGGCCGGAAATAGAAAAAATGGAGGAGACCCTTCCCCGATTCTTTTGCAAAGCAGGGCAATTCTTGCAAGAGACGTCTCCACTTTCGGTTCCATGTCTTCAGCACCTTCCTTCTCCTTTGCAGATCCGGGGGCTATTGTAGAGGCCCAGACCTCAGTGCCCTATGCCATTGTGGGGGGCATCCTGGCTCTCCTCGTCTTTCTGGTCATCTGCGTTCTCATCATCATGGTGTGGTGCTCCATCCGGCAGAAAGGTTAGTGAGGGGAACCCAGGAGGGTCTCTTAAGTAACCTCGCCTATCACCTCTGGCCAATGAATGGCAAACCGGTGTTCTTTCTCTTTTATTTCCAAGTGGGCATTGCAAGCATGCATTTGGGGGGTGGGGGTTGAGCGTTGGGTGCAGATGCTCATGCCGGGTGGGACCAGCTCCGCTTGTTGTTTCCCCCCCCCCTTGGGAATGTGGAAATGAGGACACAGCATCTCCCTGCAAGCCGCTTGGCGTCAGATTCAAATTCTAAAAGATAGAACCAACACAGACAAAAGAAGCTTCCGAGCGCCCATTCACATATTCTGTCTCGGCTTCTTCTGCACCACGGCCAGCACCAGCTCTTTCTTCTCCAAAGCCCCCAAAGGCAGGACAAGAAGCAACAGATGGAAACGAATCAAAGAGAGAAGCAACCTAGAACTAAGGAGGAATTTCCCGACAGTGAAAACGATCAAATCTGTGGAACGACTTGCCTCCAGAAGTTGTAAATGCTCCAACACTGGAGGTCTTTAGGAAGAGATTATTGGACAGCCATTTGTTGAAAATGGTGTACGGTTTCCTGCCTGAGCAGAGGGTTGGACTAGAAGACTTCCAAGGTCCCTTCCAACTCTGTTATTCTGTTATTCTCACTGTGGTCTCAATGCAGAGGCCAACTAGGAACCACCGAGTGGAAGAAGCTGGCAGTGGCCAGTGCCCAGTTGTACCCACTGTGACACCTGTTTATTTAAAGTAAAAGAGCCGAGGTGGCGCAGTGGTTAGGGTGCAGTACTGCAGGCCACTTCAGCTGACTGCTATCTGCAGTTCCGCGGTTCTAATCTCACCGGCTCAAGGTTGACTCAGCCTTCCATCCTTCCGAGGTGGGTGAAATGAGGACCCAGACTGTGGGGGCGATATGCTGACTCTGTAAGCCGCTTAGAGAGGGCTGAAAGCCCTATGAAGCGGTATGTAAGTCTAACTGCTTTTGCTATTATTTAAAGAACTAATGTGGCCACCTACGTATCTCACAAGTGATCCCACAACAACTCAGTAAAAATAAGATTAAAAACAAAGCAGGTGCAGGACCAACCGTACCGTTGACCTCCACTCAATCCCTTCCAGCCCATTTCCAGGGGGAAGTGCCAGGTTTTCTCTGCCTTTCAGAAGGCTAAAAGACTCCTGAATCTCAGTAAGCTCTTCTGAAAGTCTGGGGTAGCTGCAGAGAAGGTGTGCCTCCGAGATCCGTCCATCCCCCCCCAATAGAATCCCTATTCTATCTGACCTAGTGGGATGAGCAGGTACCTTCAAGCCCTCACAAATAACCTGGCCTTGTACGTTCCTTAAATCATGTGCCAGAGCTAACAGCATGTAGGTGTGCGGGTCTGGTTGAAATATGATGGCATTTGACATGATCTACGAGGGTCATGGTTTGCTGGCTCTCCTCTGGCTTGCAAGAGTTATTATTGTCTGCCTTCCTGGACTAAAGCGGCTGGTGGTTTTTTTTTTAGTTTTTTTTTTTTTGGCATCCAGTCGAATTGGGATGAGTTTGTGATCCGGCCCTGATGGGCTGTGATCTCACTTGTAATTCATAAGATGAGTCTTCCAGGAAAAGCGGTCCCATGTTAGAGCCACGGCTGTAAGACTTCTTCTGTTGCAGCCCCGCAGCCCCGATATCTCTTGTGGCTGGTGGGGTGACGGTCGCTCCCGTGGTTCGTCCATGAGGCCAATGTGGAGAAAAGACAGGACACGATCTTTCTCGGGATGGAGCAACCCAGATTGGGGGTCTGAGAGCCCCTTTTATTGAGATAGGACAAAGGCAGGAGGAGCAATAGCATGTGGTTAAAAAACAGCCTGTAAAAGTACAATTTCTAATCTACTGCTCAGGGAAGTTCTGTCTATATATGGTCAAATCCTGGGCGTCAATGGTAGGGCACATCTCAGAATGTTATGTTATGCACTATCAGGACGTTATGGTGTATTAGGAGTTTGTTTTCTCCTGTGTGGTTCAGCGTGGCTCTGCATGCCCTGGTATCCACTGGGCCATGGGTGACGCTACGCCTACACAAGGAACTATATTACAACAGGTCGCAACCTCTGGACGGCACTGGATTGACAAAGGCTGCCCAATCCATAAAGCCAGATGCCTGGCTGGCTCTTCCTTATCGCCTTTGTTCTGTTGCCCCAAAAATACTCGTTTTCCCCGAAAATAAGACCTCCCTGGATAATAAGCCCCATTGGGCTTTTGACCGCATGCGCTAAAATAAATCCTCCCGTGAAAATAAACCCTCCCACCCTGGCCATCCCCACTCCGCCCCCGCCCCCCAAGGTCAAACATACAGTAACCCACAATGAAATCGAGTTTGACGCCCCCCATTCTAAACTGATGCCTCATTTGACTCCTCTCCCAGAGCCAGTGGGAGGAGTCAAGCAGGGCATCAGTTTAGAATCTTTATGCCGTCACAAGAGGACAAAAATGTAACCCCGTCCCAAACACCACTGGCCCTTTTTTAAATTCGACCCCTGGGCAAACCGATAGTCTGAGACGATTCCTATGCGGCAAATCAGTAATTTTGCATTTTCAGTATGGAGCTGATTGTTTGCACCTGACACCAACTTAAGGATGAGCTAGGCCAGGGCTGTCCAACCTTGGCAACTTTAAGAATTGTGGACTTCAACTCCCAGAATTCCGAACGCTGGCTGAGGAATTCTGGGAGTTGAAGTCCACAATTCTTAAAGTTGCCAAGGTTGGAGACCGCTGAACTAGACAAGAGTGGAGCCAGTTTGGGGGACGCACTTAATCCATCCCCCCCTCTCTCTCTTCCCCCCACCCCCCTTTTCTGCCCTCACAGGTTCCTACTTGACACACGAGGCCAGCGGGCTGGATGAGCACGGAGAAGCCCGCGAAGCTTTTCTGAACGGCGGCGACGGTCATAAACGCAAGGAGGAGTTTTTCATCTAAGCCGGGGAAAAGGAAGAGGAGGAAGAGGAGAAGGGGAGGGGAAGGGGTGCTGTGTGAGGGGAGAAGCTGGCAAAGGAAGGGGGTGCGTGCTGAAAAAAGGGGAGAGAGGGTTGAAGAAGAGCAGGCCATTCCGGCTAGGGGTAGGGTGGGGGAGGGCTGGCTTCAAAACCGGAAAAAAAAATGAACGAAAAGTTGCTTTAAGGAATACAAAAACGAAAACAAAACAACCCCCCCACAACCATCGTGTACAAAACCGACCACCGGCGGCTGCCGCTATTTTCCCGGTTTGATTTTTGAAACCGAGAATTTTTTTAACCCCTCCCCTTATCCAGGAAGCTCCACCCACTCCATCCCAGCCCCACCCCCTCTGCCTTCGGATGCCTCTTTCCGCCCAAATCCTTTTCATCCCCGCCCTGTTCATTTGGTAGGGCTGGGTAGGCATGCTTAGCTCTGTTCCCCCCCCCTCAAAAAGAATAAAGTGGGAGGGGGGACAGAGCTCCTGCTGCATTTCCCCCCCCCCTTTGGGATGGAATCCATTCTTGAGGGGGGGGGGGAGGCTGTTTGTAAATAAAGTCCAAATGGAGGAGCCATGGGAGGTTGACAGTGAGGGACGTCCCAATACCCCCCTCCCACTCCCCATTGCTTGTTAGATCCGACCTTCCCAGGTATTAGCACTGAGATTCACAATATCTGGGGAGGGAGGACGGGGCCAATCATGGGAAGCTTTGGGAAGGGGCAACCTGGTCTTCTGAATGGATGGAGAACCCTTGACCTTCACTTCCAGGTTCTGGATGACCACGGAGACCTTGCGTCCTGCGTCCCTCGCCCCTCTGCCATCCCGCCATTCAGGAGTGCCGGCGGGATGGCCGTCTGCCCCGAGGGGGCATCTTGGGGATGTCTTGGGGGGGGAGGGAGGTCTCTTCGGGGTGGGGGATCCTTTTCAGCTGCATGCTTTTCCCGGTGAGGGCCGGGGCTGCTCGAGGACTCTCGCTGTCAAAAGCAGGTTTTATTTCTTCAAAGCCATGATAGTTTTGGGGGAGGGCGAGGGAGGGAGGGAGGAAGGAAGAGGATGGGGTTGTCTGTCTGTCTGTCTGTCTCATCCTTGTTGTTGTGACATTCTTGGCCGGAGGGCAGGAGACGGGACCCACATAAGCCCACCCGAGCATCCCGTTCCCACACATTGTTCGCCTCGTTCATCCGTCCATCTGGACAGCACAGATCGTTGGGGCAGCTTCTGCGGGAGGTGGAAGATGTGGCTATTTTTATTGTTATGTTTTTTTAAAAAAAAAAATCCGGCCGGCTTAAATATATTGGTGAATACAGATTAAAGTTGACTTGTCTCCAGCTCCTCCTCCCTTCCTCCCCCTCCTCTTCCCTTTTGTGTAGGTGGGGATGACCCTCCTGCTCTGACCCGAGACCACAGGAACATGGGTAGCCTAGACCAGGAGTCTCCAACAGTGGTGGGATTCAGCCGGTTCGCACCTATTCGGGAGAACCAGTTGTTAACTTTCTAAGCAGTTCAGAGAATCGGTTGTTGGAAGAAATCTCATTTTGTTTTTTTTCCCACTTTACAGGGCTAATCCTGTAAGGAAGGCAGGAAGGAAACATTCTGGTGTTGTTTCTAGCCTAATCTTTATTGCCCTGCTTACAGAAACTGCCTCTCTGTTAACCCTCATTATATTGCCACAGCTAAGACGAAGCGCCCATCGACCTGAGTGATGTTGAATTGGCCAAGCCCACCCAGTCACATGACCACCGAGCCCCGCCTACCCAGTTAGTCATTAAGGCAGAGAACCGGTTGTTAAATTATTTGAATCCCACCACTGGTCTCCAACCTTGGCAACTTTAAGACTTGTGGACCTCAACTCCCAGAATTCCTCAGCCAGCAAAGCTTAAAGTTGCCAAGGTTGGAGATGCCTGGCCTACACTACCCTCTCCTCTTCCTCTTCTTTCCTTCTCTCTTTCCACCCCTCTCCTCTTTCTCTTCCTCTCCTTTCCTTCTTCTCTTTTCCTCTCCCTCTCCCTCCTCCTCTTCCTCCTCCTCCTCCTCCTCCTCCTCCTCCTCCTCATCCATCCATCTCCTTCAGAAGAAGCTGATTTTGGCCGTTCTGCAAAATGGAACAACTGCAAAAGCAGAACCAAAACATAAGAGACTACTCATCCCCAAGGCTTGGATCCTGTTTCAATGAACTTCACCTTCTAAGATGCAGCTGTGGTAGAAGATGGGTTCGGGAGAGCCTGTTAAAAAAAACCAACATCTGCTTTGCCCCAGGGACAATTGCAACGGACTGCTGTGGATTTAAAAAAAATAAAAATAGAATGCCTGGAATAGCTGAATTTCGGGGAACTTCCTCCTGGATACGCCTTTTTCCTAGCTCACCATTCCCAAGGCAGCTGCCGTCCCCTGGCCCTCTTCTTGTGCTTCGCCCCGGTTTCCCCCCACCCCTCTCCAAAGGGGCATTTCCAACACATTCTCTCAATTTCTGACCACATCCTAACGTCCTGGTGATTCCCGATGATTCCTTCCAGGGTTTTTTTTTTTTTGCCGATTTTTCTCATTTGTGCCAGTAAATGCCCACCCTTCCCCTCTTCCCTGCCGTTCTCCTGCAAATCCCAACCCCCTACATTCCCCACCCCTTCCCCTTCGTCTCTTGTCTGGGGAGAAAACTTGCAAAACAAAACAGAAGAAGAAATTGACCGTGTGATTCTGTGTCCGTCTCTGCCTCACAGGTTTTTTTTTTTTTTTTTAATATATTTGTTTGTGTCTTGGAAAGAAGGGGAGATTAAAAAAAAAAAAGGAAAAATATAATAATTAATATATAACTGGGGATTGGGATGTGTACAGAGGGGCTTATTCCTCTGCAGCCCAAGACTGTTTCCCCCATGCCCGAAAGTTAATATATATGTAAATATCTATGTCTGCCTTTTAACCACCTTTGATACTTCAATAAATCCCCCTGATTAATTCTTTTAACACCAGTGGTTGTGCGATCCTTGTTCATAAGCGTGCGCAATCCTGCGGTGAAGGTTGCGGAGCGAAGAAGGTGGAAGGGGGAGGCAACCAGTATAGAATGGGATACATCCACTAGGCCAGAAGCGTGACCCCTCAAAACCACGCCCGATTAAACCGCATCGCTGACGTCATCAACAGGGCGACAACAGCCAGCGCGGAGAAAGAAGGGCGCTTTAAATAGCGCTTTGAAAGCAAGCCGATTCAACTTAAGGTAAGGGTTAGGTTTAGGGTTAGGTTAAGGGTTAGGGTTAGGTTAAGGGTTAGGGTTAGGTTAAGGGTTAGGATTAGGGTTAGGTTAAGGGTTAGATTTAGGGTTAGGTTTAGGGTTAGGTTAAGGGTTAAGTTTAGGATTAGGATTAGGTTAAGGGTTAGGGTTAGGTTAAGGGTTAGGATTAGGTTTAGGGCTAGGTTTAGGGTTAGCTTTAGGGTTAGGTTAAGGGTTAGGGTTAGGGTTAGGTTAAGGATTAGGATTAGGTTTAGGGTTAGGTTAAGGGTTAGGTTTAGGTTTAGGGTTAGGTTAAGGGTTAGGGTTAGGGTTAGGATTAAGTTTAGGGGGGCTAGGTTTAGGTTTAGGGGTTAATTTTAGGTTTAGGGTTTACAGCGTGCTTCTGTCTCCGCGCTGTTGTCGCCCTGTTGATGATGTCAGCAATGCGGTTTAGTCGGGCGCGGTTTTGTGGATGAACCGGCCAGAAGTTGGGAACGATGGCTCTTTTATGACTTGTGGACATCAACATCCAGACTTACGACCATAATTGAGCCCGCAGTTACAGTTCTAAGTTGTGACAATCATTGAGGGAGGGAGTGCTTGTGCCCAATTTTACACTTTTTGTCACTTCCGTTAACAAGTTGACGCGAATGCCCTGATCATTAAGCGAAGGCCATAGTCGTTAAGCAAAGCCATTGGTCACTATGGGGTGCTAAACTCCGGTTTTCAGAAAAAATAATATTATAAATCGCAGTCGAATGACCACGGGACACTGCGAATGGTCATACATGCATGCTGCACCCCAAATACAGTCATGTGACTGCAGTGGGTTTCAGCCAATTTGGACCGGTTCGAGCGAACTGGATGTTAATTTTAATCGGGTTCACCAACTGCTCATTAATTAATTTAATTTAATTTATTAGATTGATAGGCCGCCCAATCCCGGAGGACTCCGGGCGGTTTACATAGAACAAGAAAAGAAAAACAAACAAAATAAAATAAAAATAAAGATTAAAATTCTCCAACACGCATACAAGGACTGGCTGACCCTGGCCTACCCCTCCCCTCCCAGGAGTCTCCAAGCAGCCCATTTTGGATGGAAGGCAAGTGTAGGGCCCGTGCGAAGGCTCTGGGAGGGTGAAAAATGGGTCTACTGGAAGTTCGGCAAGGCCAGAAAAGGGCCTGTTTCCAGCCTGGGGAGGCTGTTTTCGCTCTCCCGGAGGCTTAGGATGGCCACGCCCACCCAACAACCAGGCAGAGAACCGGTTGCTAAAATTTTTGAACCCCACCCCGGCAAGGAACCAGTCCTTGATGCCTTTGCCAACAAAAATAGAGCTAAGGAGGGTTGCAGAGGGAGAGAAAATGCCCTCCTGAGCTCCATTTTCGTTGGCAGAGGATTGCAGGAAGGCGTTGCAGCCGAAAATGGAATTCAGAAGCCCTTTTTCACTGGCGGAGTGCTCAGGCCACCCCAGGCGCCCCCGACACGAGTGACATTGAGCTGGCCATGCCCATCCCAGCCATGTTCACCCCACCCCCCCGCTGAGGTCAAACACAACCCTGATTCAGCCCTCAATGAAATTGAGTTTGACACCCCTGGTCTAGATCCTTTTTTGCTCTCTGTAGCACCTTCTCTTGTGTTGCAAAGGGGAAACTCCTTGCTTTCTCTCAATAACCTTGCAAGGGAGTTTGGGTGAGTAGCAAGCTGTGTTCCTGAGGGGGGATTTAAATGAGGCCTCCACCACAGGTAGTCCTCCGTTCAGTGACTGTTCAAAGTTACAACGGCACTGGGGGAGGGGGGAAATGGTCACACACAATGACCATTGCAGCATCCCCATAGTCATGTGATCAGAATTCGGCCTCTTGGCAACTGACTCGTATTTACGACGGCTGCAGTGTCCTGGGGTGACGTGTTCCCTTATTGGCGACCTTCTGACTACCAAAGACAGATTCACTAAGTGACCATGCTACTAACTTAATAACTGCAGTGATTCACTTAACAACTGCGGCGAGAAAGGTTGTAAGATGGGGCAAAACCTAATTTAACTACTGTCTTGCTTAGCAACAGGAATTTGGGCCTCAATTGTGGTCATAACACGAGGAGGGCTTGTAGAATCCTTGGCGGGTCCTTTCCCTGCAACCACCATTCATGTAACTCTTTACTCAGGCTTTACTCAGGGTCTTCATGTCCTGGCAGCTGCGTCTCACCATCTTGCAGCCTTCATCGCTCCCCACACCCTGCGCCCACATTTTCTGCTGCTGGTGGTTCAGCCGAAGTCTTGCAACAAACGTTTAAATCCGATTCAGCTGGAAATAGAGGCTGGCATTCTGGGGCTTCTCACTTCCATTTCTTTCTTTTGCTCTGATTGTTATTACTCCAGGGGGTTCCTTCCCAGCGTTCCCCCATCTGTCATCCTGTGCAAAACTCTCTTCTGCTGGAAAATATTTCGGCTGGGAGCTCCCAGGAAAAAAAAATATTTTAAAACAATTGGAGAAGTGGGTGGGTGGAGATTTAATGTTAAACAAGACGGCATAAATTCTCAGCTCTTTTTATGGAAGCAAGAACGGCGCCGAAATACTTGGGACAAAGCAGCAGAACCTGTTGTGGCCCGCCAGTGGAGCTGGCAGCAGAGTCGGACAGTGAAGAGGTTGGGGAGGAACATGGGCCAGTCCTGGGGACTGAGGAAAGCTCAGACGAGGGCTCTGCGTCGGAGGCAGAGAGGGAGTTAGGCAGCAGTGAGGCAGAAGAACAGCTGGAGCCTGTTCCCAGTGTCCGCCTGCGCAGAGCTGCCAGAAGACAAGAACAACTAAGAAAACAGGGTCGACTTGGGAGTAAAGCCACACCTTGGAGGTGATTGGCCCCTCCCAAAAGAAACAAAAGGGGAGTGAATGGGGAGGGGGCTTTTGCAGGAAACAATTCATTCATTCGGTCCGGAAAGTTCTGTTTGTGATTATAAAAGACTCTGTGCCAAGTTTTGCTTTGCCCTGTGTTTGGAAACTAGTTATCTGGCAGCTCTCCAAACGAGATAAGGTGCGTGTGGATAAACATTCCTCCGAAAGACTGTTTGCTAAAGCCTTGCTGACTGTGAATGAAAGGAATTCACAGTCATGTAAATAAAAGAGGTTTTGCTGGGACCAAAATTTTGCTTCTTGCTTTCTAAGGAAGCCTGGGTCGGAACACAACCATGAACCCTGCTTCACTGATGTGCAACTATTGTTTTTCCCCGCCAGAATTAGCCTCAAAGGTCTTTGGCTGAATGTCCATTCTTTGGATTACATCAGGATCACAAAGAGTCGGCCTACTGCCTTCAATAATCTGGGTCCTCATTTTACCCACCTCAGATGGAAAGCTAAGTCAGTCTTGAGTTGGTCAGGCTCAAACTGCTGGCAGTGAGCAGAATTAGCCTGCAATACTGCATTCAACCACTGAGCCACGGGGGCTCCACTCCCTTACTCCTCATCTGGGATTCACAGACTGCTTTCTCTTCTATTTTTGCTGCTTGCCAGTAAATTTATCTCAGTTTTACAAACTGTTGTACACACCATATTGGAGAGGAAGAGCATCTTTTCAAAACGGTTATTTTAGACGATCCCTAAAAAGAATAATAATAATTATGCCAGAAGGATAGAAACATATCCGTCTTCCACGCCCTTGTACTGGCCTTTTGATTTGCAAGGATTTCCCAGGTTTCCGGTCCCCGTGTTGCTCTCCTGCCCTTTTTGAATCAAAACCAATGGGCCCGCCTGTCCCTAATGCTGAAAATTATGGCAGCTGCCACAGCCAAGATGGATGATGTCTGTTCATTGGGGCAGCAAACTCATCTTAAGAAGGAAATTGTTCCTTAACGAATCTCATTTTCCTCATTAACCGGTAAGCATCTTTGCAGCCTACTGCTCTTTGGCTTCATTGGTTCGCCTAATCCAATCTACCTCCAACCTTTCGGGGGGGGGGGGATTAGTAGAAGATGCCTCCAACATGAAATTGTGGCGCACGGAAGGCCTATCTAAACATGGGCCCTCATTGTTGTAGCCAGTGGCCGGCAGAGCTGGCAACAGATATGGACAGTGAGGAGGTTGGGAAGGAACCTGGGCCATTCCTGGAGTCTGGGGAAGGCTCTGATATATTTGTGCTGATAAATAAATAAAGGGAGACTAGTATAGATCTATTTCAAGCTATTTAGCTCTCATCAGCTAGCCATACCCTTACTGGGAATTGAGCCTGTGCTGTATTGCCTCTTAGGCAGATGTGTTAACCATTGAGCTACAGAGCTCGACTCCTTATCAGCCAGGCCAGGGTGAAAGGTTAAAGTCACAACCCCTGGTATGCCCAAATATGGGAGGAAGATCACACTTCCATATATATTGTTTGTGTGTGTGTTTATATCAGTGGTGGGTTTCAAAAAAATTTTGAACCTACTCTGTAGGTATGGCCTCCTTTGTGGGAGTGGCTTGCCAGCCATGTGACCTGGTGGGAGTGGCTTGCCGGCCATGTGTTTTCGTTCTTTCTCTCTTTCCTTCCTTTTGTCTCTTTGTCCTTTTTCTTTTTTTCTTTCATCTCTCACTAATTTTTTTTTAATTTCTTCCTTTCTTTCTCTTTCCCTCTCTCTCTCTGATATATATATATTCATTCAATCTTAGGGTATTGATTCCTGTTGGAAGCTGAATAGAGGCGCAGTTTATGTCTGCAGAACAGACTCAGAGTACAAGATAGGGAAATGAAGGAAGAGCTGAGGGACCTTGGCCATGTCGTTTATGGCAGAAGAGTTAGACGGAGTTGCTCAGGATGGCCTCATGTATAACCCATTCTTAAGGGCCATTTTTGTCAGCTACTTTCGAGCTTCACAATTTGAGAGCACAGGATACCCAGAGCAGAGGCAAGCCCAGGTGGCAAGGAACTTGCAATTTTGAGGCTCACCCGTTTCTCGTAATCTGCGGCGGTAGCCACCTCCTCTTAAAATGCATGGCTCTTTACGATCTAATCTTTTGTACATCCGAGGGGAAATTGACCTAGGCTGTCAATCGTTCCTCTGCTGTTGAAACCGTGCCCACCTCCCTCCCCTGAAAGCTGAAAAGGGTGCCCTGTTGGGGAAAGGAATTGGGCTGCATTCGGTTTCCAGATGACAAGCGTGACATGCAAATCTGGTGCAGAAACACACACACACATACACGAAAACAGCCCTTAACTGGCTTCATTGCTGCTTGTTATAGAGCTGTCAAAACAGGTGTCTTGATAAAGGCGGATAATGTAAATTTCACAATATCCTAATCTAGGATAAGCTAAATGAAGACTGGGTAGTTTATGACTCATCGTTGTGGAAATCCAACAGGTTGTCTTGTCTTCACACGTTTTATGAAGCGGGTTAACCCCTTATGTGATTTCTCTGGCTGTGACACGCGATATGAATAGTTTAGCTTTACGGTTCAGTCTGATGTGTGTGAATCCAGCCTCTGGGTCACTTTTTCACTGCTGAGCTAAGGGACTTCCTGTTTACAATGGGCTGCCCTAGATTGCAGATTGTCTGCGTGCCAACCAGCCCCTTTGCCAAGACCCCGTTCTCTTTTTGCAGCCCAAATATCATGGCAGTTATCAACTCCCTTAATAGACCCACATTTCTCCAGCTCAACAACTTTCAAAGGCGTGGACTTCAACTCCCAGAATGCTGGCTGGGGAATTCTGGGAGTTGAAGTCCATGTGTGATTGCTGGGGAATTCTGGGAGTTGGAAGTCCACATGAAAAAATAATTCTGGGAGTTGAAGTCCATATGTGATTGCTGGGGAATTCTGGGAGTTGAAGTCCATGTGTGATGGCTGGGGAATTCTGGGAGTTGAAGTCCATGTGTGATGGCTGGGGAATTCTGGGAGTTGAAGTTTGCCTTTGCTAGCTGGGGAATTCTGGGAGTTGGAGTCCACACGTTGATGACTGGGGAATTCTGGGAGCTGAAGTCCACACATGATGGCTGGGGAATTCTGCCAGTTGAAGTCTACTTTTGCTAGCTGGGGAATTCTGGGAGTTGAAGTCCACACATGATGGCTGGGGAATTCTGGGAGTTGAAGTTTACCTTTGCTAGCAGGGGAATTCTGGGAGTTGAAGTCCACCTATCCTAAAGTGGCTCGGATTAAGAAACACTTCAACATTGCAGGAGACTCTGCGCTGCTTATTATATTCCATGTTAACCTTCACAGATTCCCTCTTCCCTGGAGATTAGACCCTGCTTAAAATCGTTCATTTTGTTTTAACTATATCGGAAAAGCAAGCAATAGCTCTCCCACCCCCTCCCCCCTTTTTTAAAAAAGAGCAAGAACTTAAATTCTGAAAGGCAATCAGGTTATCCTGCATCTTCTATGGATAACTAGGGTTTACGGTAGTCCAGGTGGTACACCTTGGCATAGAGAGGGCTGCCTCTGGGGAGATGCAAAGCCACCCCTATCCGTAATCACCCCATGGCCCGATTTGTTCTCCCCAATAATGGGAGCGCCGCTGATTTGGCGTGATGGAAAGGCCCAGCTTTTGACGTACCCAGAGATGGAAGAGACGGCCCCTGTTTTTATGAGGACTGAATATCCAACGGAGGCCTGTTATGATTGGCTTCGGTAGAAGTTGGGGGAACACCGCTCTGCGCTGTCTTTGGCTCGGCCTGGTTTACAGCCCCCTGGGGTGCCGTAGACAATGCGGGTGATAAAAGGGAGGGGAAAAAAACCCCGATGCCACTCGCAACGAACCGCTACCGTGGCAAGATTCTGTTATTTTTTATTTTGATGAAAGGAAGTGCCGGATGGGGGGACATTTAAACTGCACAGTGCGGAGACAGCATGATATATACTGGGTCCTCCGTACACCAACTGCTCCCCCCTCCCCTTCCTCTGCATATGCTCGTATGCAAATAATAGCAAAATACCACTGAAATTCAAGGCGGGATCACCTTAAGACTGAACCCAAAAGCTCTAACAAAAAGATCCCTCTGGGACCCAATGCAGAGCTGCAGAAGACCCTGGATCACGCCGGGAGTCTAAAAGGAGGACATCTAACCCTCAAATGGTTAGATGTTGATCTGAACCGCAGGCCAAAGAGGGAGAGACCTTTTACGAGGTTCCTAAAATAATAAGTGATTGCTTTGTCCCTCGTTGTTTCCAATGCTGCGTTTTGCAAAAAAAGGCGAAAATATGTTGTGGCCCGAGCTGGAGTGGAGCTGGCAGCAGATTCGGATAGTGAGGTGGTTGGGGAAGAACATGGGCCAGTCCTGGAGTCTGGGGAAGGCTCTGACGAGGGCTCTGTGTCAGAGGCAGAGAGGGGGCCAGAGCCGTCTGACAGTTATCAGCTGCCTTTAGAGTGAGAGATCAGTGAGGCAGATGAACATCTGTGGCCTGTTCCCGGTGTGCGCATGCGCAGGGTTGCCAGACAAAAGGAACAGCTAAGGAACAAGGGTCGACTTGGGAGTAAGGCCACAGGTGGATGGTGAATGGCCCCTCCCATAGGGAATAAAAAGAGGAGCGAAAGGGGAGTGGAGTTTGCAGGAGACAATTAGTTCCTTCCTGCATTCTTGCCAAGTATTGCGGCGTCTGAAAGATATCAGCCTGGCAGCTCTCCAGGCCTGATAAAGGTTGGTCATTGTGAACTGTCTTGAAAGACTGTGGGCCGGGACTTTGCTGGAGAATAATTCACTTAAATTAAATAAAAGGGGTTTATCGGGACGAGGACTCGGCTTCGTGCTGCTGGGGAAGCCTAGGACAAAACAGAATATATTTGCAGACTCTTGCAAAGAGACCCACGGAGGACCATGAATGAAATTGAGGAGACAGGGTGCAGAATACATCCCAAACAAGAAAAACAAAACACCATGATGTGGATAACAGTGTGAATCTTCCTCCCCTTCCCCCCTATTTGGCCTGTCTGATCCTCTCTGGGTTCTGGAATGTCAACTTTACCTTTCATAATCAAGAGTCTTCCAGTTTCGTTTTTTAAATAAGGCTTCTCTCTTTATTACAAATTTTCTTTGGCTGGAGAACAAGCAGATATTGTAGCTATTGGCCAAGTGAGCCATAGAAAAAAAGAGCATTTTAGCCTAGTAACAGAATGGCAGGCAAAGAGCAGATTGTAGCTGGAAAGGAGAAATTCATAGGAACTCCCAACATCATTGCTGCCCCCACTCTCAATTTCTTCCAAACAGGTCCCCCCACCCACCCCCCAAAAAAAGTCAAGATAACAATTCTCCCAAATATACACAAAAACAACGTTACTGTACACCAAGGATATTGCCGCCAGTCCATAATCAATACAGGAAAAAAAGTTGGATCTTGAAAAAGTTTGTTTCATCCTACAGAAAAGGGGTTTTAAAAAAAGGTTAACACAGCTGGTAGTTGTTGCAAAGGATATTTCAACTAAGTGTTTTTCAAAATTCGACAACTTTAAGATGCGTGTGTGTGTGTGTGTGTGGACTTCATCTCCCAGAATTCCCCAGCCAGTGTGGAGTTCTGGGAGTTAAAGTTCACACGTCTTAAAGTGGCCAAGATGTAAAAAAACGGATTTAGAAGGACCCTAAATGTTTAAGGAACATTTAGGCTTGATATTCTTCAGATATATAAGTTATTGCATCACACCCAATCCTCCAGTTCAGTGTTTCTCAACCTTGGCCACTATAAAATACATGGACTTCAACATCCAGAATTCCACACTGGCTGGGGAATTCTGGGAGTTGAAGTCCATGTGTCTTAAAAGTTGCCAAGATTGAAAAACACTGCTCCAGTTAGTATCAACTGGTATAAGAAACCCAAACAATTCAATGAGGAAACCCTAATTGTCTCCAGCATCAGCATCTCACTGCTCCAATTTGCAGAGTGGTGCTTAAAAATAGGCGAATTCTTTTGAAACGTTCCAATATTCCTGCACAAACTTGATCTGCAACACGATCCGTTCTCTGTGTCTTAAAACAAGATAGAGAGAACCAGAGGTGGGTTCCTACCGGTTCGCACCAGTTCGGTAGAACCGGTTCGTCAAATCTACCGAACGGGTTAGAAGAGGTTCCACCCGTGGACCCGGAAAACAGGCCACACCTACAGAAGAGGTTCCAAAAAATTTTGAAACCCACCACTGACACACACACACACACACACACACACACACACACACACAGACTCACACAGAGAGAGAAAAAGAAAGAGAAAGGAAGAAATAAATAAATAAATAAATAAATAAAAGAAAAAGTGAGAAAGATGAAAGAAAAAAAGGAAAAAGGGACAGAGAGAAAAAAGGAAGAGGGGAGAGGGAGAGAGAGAGAGAACACATGGCTGGCAAGCCACTCCCACCAGGTCACATGGCTGGCAAGCCACTCCCACAAAGGAGGCCACACCCACAGAGTAGGTTCGAAAATTTTTTGAAACCCACCACTGGAGAGAACCCAATTAAACGAAAGAAAACATTATACCGATTCATTGATTTGTTGCAGAAAATGATCTTCTTGGCTCGTTTTTAGAACTTGGGCGGAGAACAGATCAGGCTTGAGGTGACATTTATGGTGGAATATGCAACTTTCAAAAGGGTTCGCCAACTTTTAAGCAGGTGATGTTTTCTCTGCTGACCCTTCCTGCCTCTCTCAGCATTGTAAAGAAGAGCCAAATAAATTCCCTTTTCAATAACAGACTTTCTTCCTCTTCCCTCTGCTCGTTACATCTGTTTTAACTAACACTGAAAATCTGTTCAAGGAGATTTTGAGAGAATAACTTCCCGAGCCTTTAAAAAAAAGGAAAGATATAAATAAATTTGCAAGAGAAGTTCTTTTAAGCTGCTTGAATTATAAAGTTGGATCAACCCCACTATCCTGTCAAGAGTGGAAAAAGCTTCTCGGATGAGATGCGAAACATCTTCAAAAGGAAAAAAAAACAAGGATGTCCTGAAAAAAGCGTGACCCGTCAAAAACCGCGGAGGACAAAATCGCGCTCAACGAAAGCGCGCATTTGACGTCATCACAGCGCGACGAAAAAAAGTAAAAATTGAAATAAAATTAAAATTAAAGCAAGCCGATTCACATAAACGTAAGGGTTAGGTTTAGGGTTAGGGTTAGGTTAAGGGTTAGGGTTAGGTTTAGAGCGTTAGGGTTACATTTAGCGTTAGGTTAAGGGTTAGCGTTAGGTTTAGCGTTAGGTTAAGGGTTACGTTTAGGGTTAGATTTAGGTTTAGGGTTAGGTTTAGGGTTAGGGTAAGGTTTTCGCTTTATTTTTACATTTTTCGATCACAGCGCGATGTTTTCGTCGCGCTGTGATGACGTCAAATGCGCGCTTTCGTCGAGCGCGATTTTGTCCTCCGCGGTTTTGTGGTGGAACCGAAAAAAAGGACCTTTGGGGCAACTGTGTGGCCAGGAATACTTGAGAACCTCGGCAGACTTTTATCAAGAGCGACGAGATCCTTCCAGCGTTTCGGAAGAAATAGGCGTTTACTAACCGGTGTTATCTGCTTCACATCACCAGAGGCTGGGTGTCTCCCGCGACAGAAGGCACAGAGTCGAGGCTGCCTTTGTAAATGGGGGTTCGCTGGCCGGATTCCGCCCTAAAAAAAGGAAAGGCCAACGTTAACCGCTTCTCCCCGCTGAGCCACCAATACACGGACCGAGAAAGACGTGGCCTAGACTGGCTCTTCCATGCTTCTTTACGCATTCCCACTCCCCAGAAGTCGATCAACTATTAAGTCTCTGTTGAACTCAGCAGTAGGAAGGCCCACAGTAAGGGTTTGGCTAGGCTAAAGGAAAGAAGAATTGGGGGTGACATGATAGCAGTGTGCCAGCGTTCGAGGGATCCAATTATTCTGCAAAGCACCCTCCGAGGGCAAGACAAGGAAGAATGGATGGAAACTAACCAAGGAGAGAAGAAGGAAGCTGGAATTAAGGAGAAGCTTCCTAACAGGGAGGACAATCAACCAGTGGAACAGAAGTTGCCTTCAGAAGTTGTGGGTGTTCCATCACTGGAGGTTTTTAAGAAGAGACCAGGCCAGTGGGTGCCACAAAGGGAGCACACGGTCGCCTGAGACGCAAACCGGAAGAGGAGCTGGCCTAGGGGCGTGCGCGCACTGGGAAACGGACTTCCGGTTTCCGGCGCACACAGGCCAGCGAGTCTTCCAGTTGCTGGCGCTCATGCGCACACAACAATCAGTTGACTGGCGGGCATGCTAAGCCTGGGAAACAGAAGAGCAGCTCTTCCGGTTGCCGGCATTGCCGCACGGACGAAGGCCAGCGGATGGTTGTGCCTGCGTGTGCACCAGAAACCCGGAAGAGAAACGGGCAAAGTCGCATGTGCCAGGTGACACGGCTCCACCTGCCACTTAGGGCACGTGGGCCATAGTTTGGTCATCACAAGGCTTGACAATCACTTGTGTGAAATGGTATAAGGTCTACTGCTTGAGAAGGGGGCTGGACTAGAAGACCTCCACGGTCCCTTCCAGATATTCCATTCTATTCATTTTCCCTTCCATATTCTATTCTATTCTATTCCCTTCCATTTCATTCCATTCTTCTTTTTCTATTCTATTTCTACTCTATTCTATTCCATTCAATTCAATTCGTTCCATTCCATTCTTCTTATTCTATTCTACTCTCTATTCGATTCTATTCCATTCAATTTCATTCTTCTTATTCTATTCTATTTCTATTCTATTTTATTCCATTCAATTCATTCCATTCCATTTCATTCTTCTTATTCTATTCTATTCTATTCTATTTCTATTCCATTTTATTCCATTCAATTCATTCCATTCCATTCTTCTTATTCTACTCTATTCTACTCTCTATTCTATTCTATTCCATTCTATTCTATTCTACTCTCTATTCTATTCTATTCCTCCTATTCTTTTCTATTCCATTCCATTCTTCTTATTCTGTTCTATTCTATTTTAATTCTATTTCTAATTCTATTCTATTCTACTCCATTCATTCATTCCATTCTTCTTATTCTATTCCGAGAGCCGAGGTGGCGCAGTGGTTAAATGCAGCACTGCAGGCTACTTCAGCTGACTGCAGTTCTGCAGTTCGGCTGTTCAAAATCTCACTGGCTCAGGGTTGACTCAGCCTTCCATCCTTCCGAGGTGGGTAAAATGAGGACCCGGATTGTTGGGGGCAATATGCTGACTCTGTAAAACCGCTTAGAGGGGGCTGAAAGCCCTATGAAGCGGTATATAAGTCTAACTGCTATTGCTATTGCTATTCTATTCTATTTTTCCATTCCATTTCAATTTCCATTCCCTTCTATATATTCTATAAAACCCTCTGTAAAAAAAAAAAAAAATGTACCCCTACTAGCATTAACAGGAATGGTAGCTAATGTCCTTGGGTGGCATGGGCCAAACTTTGGGTGCAAAAAAAAAAATTCAAATCCCTGCCTGGGACCAGAGCAGGCACGCCCCTGACCACCACCAGCCCCCAAAATCCCGCCGGACACTCACAAAGCCATTTTCTTCTGGACGGCTGCCCGGTGACGGGGAATGAGGAAGGCGAAGACCAAGATCAGCAAGAGCAACAGCACGGCTGGGAGGGCCACGGCCAGGGCCAGCATCGGGGTGCTGAGGGACAGCACGGACTCTGGAGAAGACGGAAGGGTCAACGACAAAACGGGCCATGGGCCCCGGTGCCCTCCACCCGCCTGCCTCCATCAGAAGGCGGAGAAAGGCAGTCAGCAGTGCCCACGGGATCACCCACAGGGAGACGGTCAGCTACACTGTTATTAAAAGAGGAGTGGCACCAGAAAGCCTTCAAAGTAGGCAGGGCTGGTTTCAGAGGGTGGCTTCCTTTAGGTTTCTCCCGTAAAGGGTGTGCCAGGTTACATGGAGTGCCTGAATCAGCGGTGGGTTGCAGGTGGTACGCCCCAGCACGGATGGGAGCACCGGATACCGTTCCAGTACGGTCCTCTGGAGGGCCCACCCACCCGCCCTCGTTCCTTACCTGCATTTGAAGGAAATGGGCTATCTGTGCACCCACGTGCAGCGTACGGCGCCTGTGCGATGCTCCGCCGAGCAGCTGGAGCATCGCGGAGCGCCACAGGAGGTAAGGACGCATGCGCACATTTGTGTGGTGGCTGCTGGGCCTCGTTGCACCGTATCGGTTGCAACAAGATCCGGAACCCACCACTGGTCTGGATCCTAATAGGCTTGAGGGTGGAGGTTCGTTCTTCGAGCTTGTGGGCTGGTTTCCGAACCTTTCGTTACCAAGCTAGGTAATGACTTTAGCGGAGGTTTAGGGGGCGTTCTGACATCCCCTAAATCCCCACTGAAGATGTTACCTACCCTGGTAAATATAAACGTTCGTAAACCAACCCACAAGTTCGGAGAACGAACCTCCACCCTCATCCGACACCCGAGTGACGGATATTCATCACTATTGTGAACCTAATGGGTTTATTTATTTACTTAGCGAATGGCGTATCATACACGGGAGCGGTGTGGTGGTTCAGTGGTTAGCACACTGGGCTCATCGGCTGAAAAGCCGTTGGCTCAGGTTCGAGACCCGAGCGTCACGCGACGGGGTGAGCTCCCGTCCTCATCCCCAAACTCCTGCCAACCTAGCAGTTCTAAAGCACGCAAATGCGAGTAGATAAATAGGTACCCTTTCTGCTGGTCACATGACCAGCGCTCCGTGACGTCATGCTGGTCACATGACCGCACAAATGTCCTCAGGCAGTGCTGGCTCAATGGTCTTAAAATGGAGAGAAGTACTGCCCCCTATAGGTGGCAATGACTAGTGGAGAAAATGGGCAGGGATTCCTTTACCTTTATCATACGGGGACTAGCAATATATATTAACATTTCATTTTTCACTTAAGGGGCTCCGGAGCGGGCCATTTTCACCCTCCCAGGGGTCGGGGATAGTCACCTAAGCCTGCGGAGGGTGAAAAATGGGCCCCGCCCTGTTCAGGAGGCCGAACAGGCCACACCCACCATGGCCACGCCCACCCAACAACAGGGCAGAGAACCAGTTGCTAAAAGTTTTGAATCCCACCTCTACCTTCTCAACACCCGATGGGCTTTTCCCCCTGGAAGTTCTCCCAATAAATATGGAAGATACCAAGTGGCCAGAGTTCATAGGGGACGTTCCAAATTCAGGGCGTCTTACCAAAACTAAAGCTGCGCTTGGCGCTCTCCACGACCACGCGGACTGATTTGCTCTTGGTCAACTTAGGCAAAGTTGGATGGTGGGCCTGGCAAGTATAGGTCCCGGCTTGCTCCTGGGTGAGCTTGGAGAGATTTAAGGAACCCGAGGGCAGGATCCAGTCGTCTCCCTATTCATAGGAGGAAAAAAGAAAAAAAAAGAAAGAGAAAGAAACGTTAACAGAAAGCTTTTTGATCTACATAACGAAGCTATGAAACTCCGCTAGCTTTTCTGACACCTGAAAAGACGATTTGGGAAAGTGTCTACAGAGAGCCTCAGTCATCATGGATCATGGATGTCCCAAAGGTGCTTTTTAAAAAGGCAACTGGACTTTCTGGGGGTTTTCCCAGTGGTTGGACTA